>NW_028223482.1:0-9000 GCF_056783735.1 Eptatretus burgeri
GCGAGTTCACACGCACCTGGTCGTGGACGCGAGTTCACACGCACCTGGTCGTGGACGCGAGGTCACACGCACCTGGTCGTGTGGACGCGAGGTCACACGCACCTGGTCGTGGACGCGAGGTCACACGCACCTGATCGTGGACGCGAGTTCCCACACACCTGGTCGTGGACGCGAGGTCGCACGCACCTGGTCGTGGGCGCGAGGTCACACGCACCTGGTCGTGGGCGCGAGGTCACACGCACCTGGTCGTGGGCGCGAGTTCACACGCACCTGGTCGTGACGCGAGTCACACGCACCTGGTCGTGGCGCGGTCACACGCACCTGGTCGTGGGCGCGAGTCACACGCACCTGGTCGTGGGCGCGAGGTCACACCCACCTGGTCGTGGACGCGAGGTCACACGCACCTGGTCGTGGACGCGAGGTCACACGCACCTGGTCGTGGGCGCGAGGTCACACGCACCTGGTCGTGGACGCGAGGTCACACGCACCTGGTCGTGGGACGCGAGGTCACACGCACCTGGTCGTGGACGCGAGTTCACACGCACCTGGTCGTGGACGCGAGGTCACACGCACCTGGTCGTGGACGCGAGGTCACACGCACCTGGTCGTGGACGCGAGGTCACACGCACCTGGTCGTGACGCGAGTTCACACGCACCTGGTCGTGGACGCGATGTCACACGCACCTGGTCGTGGACGCGATGTCACACGCACCTGGTCGTGGACGCGATGTCACACGCACCTGGTCGTGGACGCGAGGTCACACGCACCTGGTCGTGGACGCGAGGTCACACGCACCTGGTCGTGGGCGCGAGTTCACACTCACCTGGTCGTGGACGCGAGGTCACACCCACCTGGTCGTGGACGCGATGTCACACGCACCTGGTCGTGGACGCGAGGTCACACGCACCTGGTCGTGGACGCGAGTTCACACGCACCTGGTCGTGGACGCGAGGTTCACACGCACCTGGTCGTGGACGCGAGTTCACACGCACCTGGTCGTGGGCGCGAGTCCACACGCCCCTGGTCGTGGACGCGTGTTCACACGCACCTGGTCGTGGACGCGAGTTCACACGCACCTGGTCGTGGACGCGATGTCACACGCACCTGGTCGTGGACGCGAGGTCACACGCACCTGGTCGTGGGCGCGAGTTCACACGCACCTGGTCGTGGGCGCGAGGTCACACGCACCTGGTCGTGGGCGCGAGGTCACACGCACCTGGTCGTGGACGCGATGTCACACGCACCTGGTCGTGGACGCGATGTCACACGCACCTGGTCGTGGACGCGATGTCACACGCACCTGGTCGTGGACGCGATGTCACACGCACCTGGTCGTGGACGCGAGTTCACACGCACCTGGTCGTGGACGCGAGTTCACACGCACCTGGTCGTGGGCGCGAGTTCACACGCACCTGGTCGTGGGCGCGAGGTCACACGCACCTGGTCGTGGACGCGAGGTCACACGCACCTGGTCGTGGACGCGAGGTCACACGCACCTGGTCGTGGACGCGAGGTCACACGCACCTGGTCGTGGACGCGAGTTCACACGCACCTGGTCGTGGACGCGAGTTCACACGCACCTGGTCGTGGACGCGAGTTCACACGCACCTGGTCGTGGACGCGAGTTCACACGCACCTGGTCGTGGACGCGAGTTCACACGCACCTGGTCGTGGACGCGAGTTCACACGCACCTGGTCGTGGACGCGAGTTCACACGCACCTGGTCGTGGACGCGAGTTCACACGCACCTGGTCGTGGACGCGAGTTCACACGCACCTGGTCGTGGGACGCGAGTTCACACGCACCTGGTCGTGGACGCGAGTTCACACGCACCTGGTCGTGACGCGAGTTCACACGCACCTGGTCGTGGACGCGAGTTCACACGCACCTGGTCGTGGACGCGAGTTCACACGCACCTGGTCGTGGACGCGAGTTCACACGCACCTGGTCGTGGACGCGAGTTCACACGCACCTGGTCGTGGACGCGAGTTCACACGCACCTGGTCGTGGACGCGAGTTCACACGCACCTGGTCGTGGACGCGAGTTCACACGCACCTGGTCGTGGACGCGAGTTCACACGCACCTGGTCGTGGACGCGAGTTCACACACACCTGGTCGTGGACGCGAGTTCACACACACCTGGTCGTGGACGCGAGTTCACACACACCTGGTCGTGGACGCGAGTTCACACACACCTGGTCGTGGACGCGAGTTCACACACACCTGGTCGTGGACGCGAGTTCACACACACCTGGTCGTGGACGCGAGTTCACACACACCTGGTCGTGGACGCGAGTTCACACACACCTGGTCGTGGACGCGAGTTCACACACACCTGGTCGTGGACGCGAGGTCACACACACCTGGTCGTGGACGCGAGGTCACACACACCTGGTCGTGGACGCGAGGTCACACACACCTGGTCGTGGACGCGAGGTCACACACACCTGGTCGTGGACGCGAGGTCACACACACCTGGTCGTGGACGCGAGGTCACACACACCTGGTCGTGGACGCGAGGTCACACACACCTGGTCGTGGACGCGAGGTCACACACACCTGGTCGTGGACGCGAGGTCACACACACCTGGTCGTGGACGCGAGGTCACACACACCTGGTCGTGGACGCGAGGTCACACGCACCTGGTCGTGGACGCGAGGTCACACGCACCTGGTCGTGGACGCGAGGTCACACACACCTGGTCGTGGACGCGAGGTCACACACACCTGGTCGTGACGCGAGGTCACACGCACCTGGTCGTGGACGCGAGGTCACACGCACCTGGTCGTGACGCGAGTTCACACGCACGTGGTCGTGGACGCGCGTTCCCACGAGCCTGGTCGTGCTCGCGAGTTCACACTCAGCTGGTCGTGGTCGCGAGTTCACTCGCTCCTGGTCGTGGACGCGAGGTCACACGCAGCTGGTCGTGGACGCGAGTTCACAGGCAGCTGGTCGTGACGCGAGTTCACACGCACCTGGTCGTGGACGCGAGTTCACACGCACCTGGTCGTGACGCGAGTTCACACGCACCTGGTCGTCACACGCACCTGGTCGTGGACGCGAGTTCACACGCACCTGGTCGTGGACGCGAGTTCACACGCACCTGGTCGTGGACGCGAGTTCACACGCACCTGGTCGTGGACGCGAGTTCACACGCACCTGGTCGTGGACGCGAGTTCACACGCACCTGGTCGTGGACGCGAGTTCACACGCACCTGGTCGTGGACGCGAGTTCACACGCACCTGGTCGTGGACGCGAGTTCACACGCACCTGGTCGTGGGCGCGAGTTCACACGCACCTGGTCGTGGGCGCGAGGTCACACGCACCTGGTCGTGGGCGCGAGTTCACACTCACCTGGTCGTGGACGCGAGGTCACACACACCTGGTCGTGGACGCGAGGTCACACACACCTGGTCGTGGACGCGAGGTCACACACACCTGGTCGTGGACGCGAGGTCACACACACCTGGTCGTGGACGCGAGGTCACACACACCTGGTCGTGGACGCGAGGTCACACACACCTGGTCGTGGACGCGAGTTCACACGCACCTGGTCGTGGACGCGAGGTCACACGCACCTGGTCGTGGACGCGAGTTCACACGCACCTGGTCGTGGACGCGAGTTCACACGCACCTGGTCGTGGACGCGAGTTCACACGCACCTGGTCGTGGACGCGAGTTCACACGCACCTGGTCGTGGACGCGAGTTCACACGCACCTGGTCGTGGACGCGAGTTCACACGCACCTGGTCGTGGACGCGAGTTCACACGCACCTGGTCGTGGACGCGAGTTCACACGCACCTGGTCGTGGACGCGAGTTCACACGCACCTGGTCGTGGACGCGAGTTCACACGCACCTGGTCGTGGACGCGAGTTCACACGCACCTGGTCGTGGACGCGAGTTCACACGCACCTGGTCGTGGGCGCGAGTTCACACGCACCTGGTCGTGTGCGCGAGTTCACACGCACCTGGTCGTGGCGCGAGTTCACACGCACCTGGTCGTGGACGCGAGTCACACGCACCTGGTCGTGGCGCGAGTTCACACGCACCTGGTCGTGGGCGCGAGGTCACACGCACCTGGTCGTGGGCGCGAGGTCACACACACCTGGTCGTGGACGCGAGGTCACACACACCTGGTCGTGGACGCGAGTTCACACACACCTGGTCGTGGACGCCAGTTCACACACACCTGGTCGTGGACGCGAGTTCACACACACCTGGTCGTGGACGCCAGTTCACACACACCTGGTCGTGGACGCGAGTTCACACACACCTGGTCGTGGACGCGAGTTCACACACACCTGGTCGTGGACGAGAGTTCACACACACCTGGTCGTGGACGAGAGTTCACACACCTGGTCGTGGACGCGAGTTCACACACCTGGTCGTGGACGCGAGTTCACACACACCTGGTCGTGGACGCGAGTTCACACACACCTGGTCGTGGACGCGAGTTCACACACACCTGGTCGTGGACGCGAGTTCACACACACCTGGTCGTGGACGCGAGTTCACACACACCTGGTCGTGGACGCGAGTTCACACACACCTGGTCGTGGACGCGAGTTCACACGCACCTGGTCGTGGACGCGAGTTCACACGCACCTGGTCGTGGACGCGAGTTCACACGCACCTGGTCGTGGACGCGAGTTCACACGCACCTGGTCGTGGACGCGAGTTCACACGCACCTGGTCGTGGACGCGAGTTCACACGCACCTGGTCGTGGACGCGAGTTCACACGCACCTGGTCGTGGACGCGAGTTCACACGCACCTGGTCGTGGACGCGAGTTCACACGCACCTGGTCGTGGACGCGAGTTCACACGCACCTGGTCGTGGACGCGAGTTCACACGCACCTGGTCGTGCACGCGAGTTCACACGCACCTGGTCGTGGACGCGAGTTCACACGCACCTGGTCGTGGACGCGAGTTCACACGCACCTGGTCGTGGACGCGAGTTCACACGCACCTGGTCGTGGACGCGAGTTCACACGCACCTGGTCGTGGACGCGAGTTCACACACACCTGGTCGTGGACGAGAGTTCACACACCTGGTCGTGGACGCGAGTTCACACACCTGGTCGTGGACGCGAGTTCACACACACCTGGTCGTGGACGCGAGTTCACACACACCTGGTCGTGGACGCGAGGTCACACACACCTGGTCGTGGACGCGAGGTCACACACACCTGGTCGTGGACGCGAGGTCACACACACCTGGTCGTGGACGCGAGGTCACACACACCTGGTCGTGGACGCGAGGTCACACACACCTGGTCGTGGACGCGAGGTTACACACACCTGGTCGTGGACGCGAGGTCACACACACCTGGTCGTGGACGCGATGTCACACACACCTGGTCGTGGACGCGATGTCACACACACCTGGTCGTGGACGCGAGGTCACACACACCTGGTCGTGGACGCGAGGTCACACACACCTGGTCGTGGACGCGAGTTCACACACACCTGGTCGTGGACGCGAGTTCACACACACCTGGTCGTGGACGCGAGTTCACACACACCTGGTCGTGGACGCGAGTTCACACACACCTGGTCGTGGACGCGAGTTCACACACACCGGTCGTGGACGCGAGTTCACACACACCGGTCGTGGACGCGAGTTCACACACACCCGGTCGTGGACGCGAGTTCACACACACCAGGTCGTGGACGCGAGGTCACACACACCCGGTCGTGGACGCGAGGTCACACACACCCGGTCGTGGACGCGAGGTCACACACACCCGGTCGTGGACGCGAGTTCACACACACCCGGTCGTGGACGCGAGGTCACACACACCCGGTCGTGGACGCGAGGTCACACACACCCGGTCGTGGACGCGAGGTCACACACACCCGGTCGTGGACGCGAGGTCACACACACCCGGTCGTGGACGCGAGGTCACACACCCGGTCGTGGACGCGAGGTCACACACCCGGTCGTGGACGCGAGGTCACACACACCTGGTCGTGGACGCGAGGTCACACACACCTGGTCGTGGACGCGAGGTCACACACACCTGGTCGTGGACGCGAGGTCACACACACCTGGTCGTGGACGCGAGGTCACACACACCTGGTCGTGGACGCGAGGTCACACACACCTGGTCGTGGACGCGATGTCACACACACCTGGTCGTGGACGCGAGGTCACACACACCTGGTCGTGGACGCGAGGTCACACACACCTGGTCGTGGACGCGAGTTCACACACACCTGGTCGTGGACGCGAGTTCACACACACCTGGTCGTGGACGCGAGTTCACACACACCTGGTCGTGGACGCGAGTTCACACACACCTGGTCGTGGACGCGAGTTCACACACACCTGGTCGTGGACGCGAGGTCACACACACCTGGTCGTGGACGCGAGGTCACACACACCTGGTCGTGGACGCGAGGTCACACACACCTGGTCGTGGACGCGAGGTCACACACACCTGGTCGTGGACGCGAGGTCACACACACCTGGTCGTGGACGCGAGGTCACACACACCTGGTCGTGGACGCGAGGTCACACACACCTGGTCGTGGACGCGAGGTCACACACACCTGGTCGTGGACGCGAGGTCACACACACCTGGTCGTGGACGCGAGGTCACACACACCTGGTCGTGGACGCGATGTCACACACACCTGGTCGTGGACGCGATGTCACACACACCTGGTCGTGGACGCGATGTCACACACACCTGGTCGTGGACGCGATGTCACACACACCTGGTCGTGGACGCGAGGTCACACACACCTGGTCGTGGACGCGAGTTCACACACACCTGGTCGTGGACGCGAGTTCACACACACCTGGTCGTGGACGCGAGTTCACACACACCTGGTCGTGGACGCGAGTTCACACACACCTGGTCGTGGACGCGAGTTCACACACACCTGGTCGTGGACGCGAGTTCACACACACCTGGTCGTGGACGCGAGTTCACACACACCTGGTCGTGGACGCGAGTTCACACACACCTGGTCGTGGACGCGAGTTCACACACACCTGGTCGTGGACGCGAGTTCACACACACCTGGTCGTGGACGCGAGTTCACACACACCTGGTCGTGGACGCGAGTTCACACACACCTGGTCGTGGACGCGAGTTCACACACACCTGGTCGTGGACGCGAGTTCACACACACCTGGTCGTGGACGAGAGTTCACACACACCTGGTCGTGGACGCGAGTTCACACACACCTGGTCGTGGACGCGAGTTCACACACACCTGGTCGTGGACGCGAGTTCACACACACCTGGTCGTGGACGCGAGTTCACACACACCTGGTCGTGGACGCGAGTTCACACACACCTGGTCGTGGACGCGAGTTCACACACACCTGGTCGTGGACGCGAGTTCACACACACCTGGTCGTGGACGCGAGTTCACACACACCTGGTCGTGGACGCGAGGTCACACACACCTGGTCGTGGACGCGAGGTCACACACACCTGGTCGTGGACGCGAGGTCACACACACCTGGTCGTGGACGCGAGGTCACACACACCTGGTCGTGGACGCGAGGTCACACACACCTGGTCGTGGACGCGAGGTCACACACACCTGGTCGTGGACGCGAGGTCACACACACCTGGTCGTGGACGTGAGTTCACACACACCTGGTCGTGAGGTCACACACACCTGGTCGTGGACGTGAGTTCACACACAAGGAATTTTGGCGCAGGAAGAGGCCATTCGGCCCATCATGCCTGCGCTGCACCAACTGCATCATCACCCACACCCACACACAAACCGACGCACAAATCGTGCCAATATCCCAATATACTAATATAGTCCAGTCAATCTACCGTGAAAAAGGGCAAACCTCAAACAAATTGTAAAATAAACGAAATGGTATTCAGAGAATACCCTGTGCAGTCTTGAGAAAGACCTGGTGTGAGCCAACTTTTGGCAGGAAATTTGAAATAAAAAAAATTATATATATATATATATATATATATATATATATATATATATATATATATATATATATATATATATATATATATATATATCACATAATATTACATACAAGCAAATACCACCCATCTATTACATACTCACAAATACCACCTTTGCTGATGGGAATACTAATGTGGGAGAGAGAGAGAGTGAGGAGGGATAGGTAGAAGAGAGGGGGAGGGGTGACCAAGGAGGGGGCAAGGAACAAGGGGAGAGCGACACCGAGCACACGTTGCGAAACACTGCGAGATGGAGGGATGTGAGGACGAGGTTGGAGCGAAAGAAAGACAGAGGGAGGGGGAGAGACAGAGAGAGCGAGGGAGGGGGAGAGAGAGACACACACACAGGTGTGGGAGGAAACTGTTGCATTTTATTTGGAGGAGGAGCGAGGAGGGGACAGAGAGAGTGAGGAGTGAAGGAGGGTTGGGCGCACGAATAAAGAGAGAAAGGTGAGGGGAGGAGATGGAGTTAGCAAAAATAATGATACATTTCGCTTAATGAGAGCACGCACGCACGCACGCACGCACGCACGCACGTGCACACGCGCGCACACGCGCGCGCGCACACACAGATATACGGGTTTACGGGTTCATTCCGGTTCAACCCGGCTCATATGGGTTTCACCAGTTCATACGGGTTTGTACCGGTTCAAACCATTTCATTCCGGTCCGTACCAGTGTGAATCGGTTCACACCAGTTCGTACTAGTTAGTACCGGTTCAAACCTGTGTGATCCAGTTCAAACTGGTGTGAACCAATATGAAACGGTTTGAACCCTATGAACCAGTATGAATGTGTACAGCGATCTGCGATAGTCATACTGGCACAGAGACATGACAGAAGTAAATAGACACCTTGATTTAAATTTATTTTTAACATTTGAAGAACATTTGATCCATTTTAACACACACATGAGTATATGGTAGACTTTGCCATTTGCAGATTTCAATGCTTTTACTCTTTCAGGCAGAGAACTAACGAGTTCTAAAATTTTCTCTTGTGGGATTTCTGCCCAGGCTTCGCCCAAACGGTT
>NW_028223484.1:0-5000 GCF_056783735.1 Eptatretus burgeri
TTTGTACACGCTGTTCGGCACGCGCCCTGCACGAGTCCAACACCGGTACCCACAAGCGGCGCAAGAACGGTGGCGATGCGACGGTTGCGAGGTGTGACGTGTAGGTCGTGGCGGTTGTGGTGAAGCGGCGTTGTGGTTGGTGGTTGATGTTGTGACTGGTGGTGGTAACAATGGCGGTTGGTCCAAAATAAAGATAGTAAAAGAAAAACGGCTATCCTGAAGAGTCGCAGCACGCATAAATGACATGTATTCCCACTAGACAACGGGTTTGGGCCTAACTACACATGTACTTACCGAGATACCTCACCTAAGGGACCTGAATGGTGGTTTGCGAATTTGGTAACCACAACACTACCCCCTCCCCTTTTTACAGACTCGTCCCGAGTCGTCAAATTTTCGTGTGCCATCATGTGTAGTTTTCCCCTCGTACATTTTACCTACGGATCCCTGAGTGCGACATTCATGGTATTCGTGTCCCCAAAATAAATAACCTGAGGGCTGCGTAACTACCTAAACAAACTGACTCACACGGACGACTTAAATAAAATTGCCGGCGCTAGGACAGACATGCCGGGGGCGCACTCATATTTACAGTACATCTTAACCTTAATTTACAAATTTTACACTAAACCATGGCCCAGGATCACTGAACTCTGCAAAAGAAAAGCAGTTAACAGGGAGCCAGGCTGCTCGCATGCAGTCTCTGGCTCAAAACAATGCAGGTGACAGGGAACGTGGCTGGCTGCTCACACGCAGTCCAAGGCCTTCCCTTTTGAAATGAACGCGGTGAACCACAACGGTGCATGGGCTGCACAACGCAGTCTCCGTGCCAGCTCAAGTGGCACACGCAATGAGCACAACGAATGGATGCATGAACACAAACACGGTGCACGGGCCGCCACTGCAGGCCCGTGTTGTAGCTGCCAACAGGGCAGTTCTCGCAGCTTGCAAACTGTTGCCTTGCGGATCCTGGCGCACATGGAAATGAACAGGGGGGGCAAAGCAAAAATTGAACGGGGCTGGTGAACCTGGGCAGTGGGCATGGCATGGCAAAGGCAGCAGGCAAACACAGCCCGCAGAAGAAGGCCGCTGCAGGCAAACACAGCCGGCAGATGAACTGGCCGGCACAGGCCTTGAAGAAAAACAGCCAGCAGATGAACTGGCCGGCACAGGCCTTGCAGAAAAACAGCCAGCCGGCAGACGATCCAGCCGGCACAGGCCTTGCAGCACAGCAGCTGCAGATGAAGCTGGCCAGCCTTTGCCGTTCAGTGGAGGTTGGTGGAGGGAGTGCGGTGGTGCTGGCCACTTGGAAGGCGGGCTCGGACCTACCTACCTGTCTCCCTCCCACCTATCGCCTTTGCCTGTCACTGTACATACCCACTCCCTTAATTTGTGAAAAACCAATTTCGCCCCAACTTTTTTTTTTTTTTTTGTTGTTTTTATTTTTACTCCCCCACTATAAATCGTCCCCTAACCCCCTTTATCGTCCTTGTTCGGCTAACCTATCCTGTCACCTAGCCTACTCCCAACCCCTACGTTCCCTTCCCGGAGGGGAACAAGGGAGAGCTAACGTCCTGTGTCGAGGCCCAACGAAGCCTCAGAATGGCCTCCCCAGAGTTCGGCGATCTAACCCAAAGTGGGTCCAGCGGCCCACAACGACAGCGAGGGGATGGATGGTGCGGAGGGGTACATCTCCTAATCTACCCTAACCATTTAACTGTTAAACAACCCCGGGGCTTTCAACAAGCGCCTCTCGCTTAAACTATTGGTTCTATAAACCCAGATTCCCGTCGCCTGTGTTGGTGTCCTCACAATTTCGGGCCTCGCCCCCCAATTTTCTCTCCGTGCCCTCACACGGTCTCCTGGCTGGGACACGTGGCTCCCTTTGGCAGGCACGACCCTCTGCCGAATCTCCCGCTATGGCACCCCCGGGCACTACACTGCCTCCGAGCCTACCAGCTCCCTAACACCGGGGAGTGCCCCCCATGGCACCTCCCCTAAAACGCACACGTGGCAGGCTGGCTTCCCAGGCCCCTTTCCGAGGGTCACCCTTGCCCACAACACTGCCCACGCGGCTAATGGCGCCCCGGGCCCCTGCACCAAGCAGACGCACCCGTGCCCACTACGCTATCCCGGCCCCCCATGGGCCCTTGGCCTACCGCGGCCGACTAGCCTGGTGCCCGGGGTACCCACTCAGCGATACTCACCTTTCGCAGCCACGTTCCCAAGCCCGTCAACAGGGCTCCTGCACCCCTCCAAATGGGTTTCGAGCCTACATTCCCACCAACAGCAAAACGACCTCCATTTTTGTTAATTTGACTAACCCAGCTAACTCACTCTACACTGACCCCGGGGGTCCCTTGGGCGGGAGTCACTCCTCCCCCCAATCACTCATCGCACCATGCATTCCCCATTCGCTCCACTCACACAGACCCGCTGGCCTCACTCACTCACCAAGCACATGCTTCTACTTCACTCACCAACTCTTCAACACACACACCGCTGAACTCTGCCATCCTTCTATCTGCATCCCCTAACTAACTCGTGCTCCCACGTCGTCCCTTAAACTATAGCACGTTCCTTTTAACACTACGTAGCTAAGCTACGTCCCCTCTACACATTCACAAGTCTGTCCCTGTCTCCAAATCATCAAAAATCATTTCCCATTTTCCCATCCTAAATCTGGCTACAATCCCTCTAACTAATCCATTCCACGGACTCCATGAGGACTTACCCCTGCCCCATGAAGTCGGTCTAACTAAGCTAACCCTTCCCCCTAACTAGTTTTCATCCTGTGCCCCGGTCAAGGGGGTCTTCCACCCCTTGCCCAGGAATCCTGTGTACCCGAAAGTGAGGCTTGTTCTTTTTTTTTTTTTCTTTACATGCGCATCGCCAGCGCGGCAACTCGCGCACTTTGCACCTGCCCGTGACGTCATGCAGCTGCACGTGTTCCTCGTCCCTCCTTGGACGGTACCATCCGGCAGAGATACCCCTCCTGCCGGATTCCAACCCCACGTGCAGCCATGACGTCACCGTGCGCCTAAAAAAAAAACACAAGCCCCACGTCTCGAGGGGTTCCCCACGCGAACACATGTGCTTTGCCCGTTGGAGCTTAACACACACGATCGCGTGGAGAACCCGTCCGGTCCAAATCCGTTTACCTGCCTAAACTTTGTCCGTCCGCGGGATCGGCAAATCCACCGCGTGCGTTTCCGGACCGGGACTTCACTCTCGCAAGCGAGCACGTGGTGGTCTCGTGCGTTGCACAGCACGAACCGCGTGCTCACTGCTGGGTGAACCCGGCACGGTCCCCGAAACAACTACAGCCGCTACTCGGCTTCCTTTTTTTACATGTCGCCGTCGTCGCCTCCATTCCACCCACGCACACCTGCGTGTTACGACGCTAACACTCCATTCCATTACATTCACACCGGGAGACGCGGCTGCGTGCTCCCGTATGCCAACCGACATCTCCCTCACATACCGCTCTCTCACACACACGGTCTCCCTTGCATTCGGCCGTTCATTCACGCGTGCCTCACTCGCACTCCGTGCCTCACTCACACACGCGGGGGCACTCACCCGCGGTGCCTCATCCACACACCGTCCCTCGCTCACACACGCGGGGGCACTCAACCGCGGTGCCTCATCCACACTCCGTGCCTCATCCACACACGGCGTGCTGGGAAGCACGTACTCCGGACCATCGACACCACACCACTCACACACGGGGTCGCTTCCACACACGGGGACGCACTCACACCTTGCACCACACGCACAGGGACAACCACACTGGGGATTTGTGTCCCCACAAGGGTCTCCGGGGCCTCTACACCCCCCAAGCTCTCCGTGCACCCGTCCACAGCACTCGTCCCCTCAACCTCGCAAAGCACGACCGAACTCACCTGGTCGTGACTCGCCTCAAGGGGGCATACTCCCTCCCCTCGTTCCTGGAGGAGGCCATCCAGGTGCTCGCACTGGGTCTCTACACGCTCCGCGAGTTCACCCCCATTGTCCTCCACTACCTGTGTGTGTGCGTCACTTACCCCGTCTTCATCGTGTTGTCTCTCCTCTATTTTTTCTGTCTCCCGTGTCTCTATACATTTATAAGTTTCTGTCGTCGTCACCTCGTGTCTCGTCTCACACGTTTTGGTCTCCCCATTTAATTTTTCCCTCTTGGTCACCATCGATTCCTCTGTCACGACCCTCGCCCAACACGCCCCCCGAATTATTTTTTTACCCGCCTCCACCGCGGGCCTGTCAGCCGTTGCACCCCCTTCCAGCTCGTTTGCTCCCACACGTGGAGTCGCCATTCCCAGCTCCCTGGTCACGGCCTTCATGCCCGCCTGCAGGCATCGGCCCATGTTCTGCGTCTCCCCCCGGAGCTTTTTCGTTTCTTCCTTCATTTGCTGTGTACTCGCATCGATCTTTTCGTTCATGCTTTTCATTTTGTTTATAAATTCAGTTGTGTTTGCATCCATCTTTTCGATCATTTGTTGTGTATTCGCATCCATCCTCGCTGTCATTGCCGCCAGCATGGTGCATAGCTAGGCTATGTCGGATGCACTCAGGTGAGCCGTTCCGGCAGGGATCGGGGAAGGGTTTTGGTGGAGAGGGGGGGGGGAGGTGTCATACACCGCGGCCGCTGCCGCACCCATTTCGGGCTCTGGGTTCAGTTGGGCGAGTCCGTGTTCCTGCACAATCAACATTTCCTGCTCGGGGATTCCATCCTGGACCATGGATTCTACACATTCTACATCCATTTCTAATACCCCCGGCTCCCGCTCGCCTTGATACGCCATCTTGCCTCTCGTAAAGCGTTAATTTCGCTCGCTCATAATTTGGAGGGAATCGGGGGTCACTTCTCTCACCCCTGGACCGATTCCCGTGAATTTAGCCGGAGACAGGAGAGCCCGTTTTCCTGTTCTCCGATACCAGTGCCGCGAGGAGGGCGATGAATTTGTATCCCACTTCTGACACCAGTGTTGCGGATTCGCGCC
>NW_028223485.1:7500-9000 GCF_056783735.1 Eptatretus burgeri
CCACTCCCATAGTCACAGGCACCTTGGATATTAACACCGAATCCACTGTTACCCCCTCCCTGAAAAGACCAACAGTGAAATGTGTACCGTTTCTAAGTCACCAATTACTCCAAACCTGGTTGAATCAGGGTGTAAAGCTTCAACTAGTGAAACACCAGGTTCATCTCAAGCGGAATATAACATTCCTTCCATTAGTATTCTTCCTCCTCCCCGTTTTCTTCACCCTCCCACTCCTCCTCCTCCTCCCCTCCCACTTCTAATCTTCTTCCTCTTCCCACCCCTCCACCTCCCCCTACTCCACCTCCCCCACTCCACCTCCCCCTACTCCACCTCCCCCACTCCTCCTCCCCCCACTCCTCCTCCCTCCACTCTTCCTTCCCCGACTCCTCCGACTCCTTCTCCCCCTTTGGAAGCGGAATGTGAGGCTTCCCTTATTAAACCATCAGCTCCATCTTTGGAGCATAACGATAATGTAATGGACACCGGTCGGTACTCGGATTATGATTCGGACGGGGACTCATCACTTGCTTCTTGTGGCAGTGCTGAAGCATGGAATGATCCAGTTTCCCAAGATTCGGAGAGTGTTACCAGTGTTCCACCTGCTGATATCATAAAGTTTCTTCATGACACCTTTCGCAAGAAACATGTTAAAATTAAAAACTTTTTCCCTGACTTATCCGGCTTTATAATCTCTGCGAAGCTTTTGCTCCTCAAAGCCGGACAGCTTGGTGTGACGGAATCACAAGTGTATCGACTCCGGAAATGCATCCTCAAAGCAAAGAATGAGCTGCAGACACAGAGAGACTAAGTTTTTGACACACCCTAACTCTATGTTAGCCTATGGCCTTCTCCATAGCGAGTTTAAATATTAATGGGGGACGCTCCTCCATCCGTAAAGCAGAAGTTAAACAGTTTGTTGAGACAAATCACATTGATGTTTTGCTTTTGCAAGAAACAAGATGCAGCTCCTCTTGTGCAAGTGAATGGAAAAGGATAATGAGGGGAAAATGTTTTTTTAGTAGTCTGGAACACCCAAGGGCTGGGGTGGCTGTTTGTATACGACCTTCCTTTTGCAGTCCCAGTGTTGTTTTTAATGAGATTATCAAAGGGTATTTGATTTCACTCACCTTCATGCATAATGGCTTTAAACACACCGTACTGAATGTCTACGCACCCAGCGATAGCACAGAGAGACTCGCCTTTTACACACACTTAGAAACGTCTCTTGTACACATTGATTTTGATGGACTTGTCTGCTTGGGTGGAGATTTCAACTGCACGATGGACCCCACCATTGATCGTAATGGAGAGGAGCCGCACCCAGCAAGCGCAGCGCCTTTGTTGAGAGCCTTGTCCAAGTTTTCCCTGGTTGATGTGTGGAGAATCCGCAATCTTTCTGTCCGCCAATACACGTGGAGTCGGTATTCAAAAGGCCACGTATCACTTGCAAGATTGGACCGTTTCTACATCAACAGTAACTTTTTAAATGTTGTGAGCAAT
>NW_028223486.1:0-2500 GCF_056783735.1 Eptatretus burgeri
GTTGTCCTGAAACAACTTGCCTTTGCCTCATGGAAAGCAAACCCAACTGAGGGCAATCTCAGTTCTTTCCACAAAGCTCGGAACAAGTGTGTATCTACCCTCAGGAGAGCCAGAAAACAACATCTTTCTCATCTCAAGTCTGAACTCTCAAACCTCTCTCCCTCCTCAAAATCCTGGTGGCGTTTAATCAAATCTGTTTCTGGTGTATGTTCCCCCTCCATCCCCTCCCTTACCTCAAATGGCCGCACTGCTGATTCCACACGTGATAAAGCTGAATGTCTAAACTCGGTGTTTGCAGCTAAATCTTGTGTCCTAAACCCATCACTATCTCTACCCACTTTACCCAGTCGCACCCAACTGTCCCTGGACTCTGTATCCTTTTCTCCTGACAAGGTGGAGAGCTTGCTTTCAAACCTCGAGTCAGATTCTGCAACCGGTCCAGACGGCATCAGCCCACGTGTCCTCAAAGCCTGCTCTTCTGCTCTTGCTCACCCTCTCTCTGTTCTATTCACCCTCTCATTTTCCCAAGGTCATCTGCCATCTGCTTGGAAATCTGCTAACATCACTGCCCTGCATAAAAAGGTGCAAAAACAGATCCCTGTAACTATAGACCAATCAGCCTTCTCCCAATCATCAGCAAGGTTATGGAATCCATCATCGCTTCAGACATGAAATCCTTCCTCTTCTCCAATGGCTTGATTTCCAATCATCAATTTGGTTTCAGACCAGGTCACTCTACCCTAGATATGCTGCTACTGCTCTCCCATCAATGGATGGAGGTCCTCAATGCCAGACAGGAAATCCGAGCCGTATCCCTGGACATATCACGTGCTTTTGACACAGTCTGGCACCCTGCCCTACTCACCAAACTCTCTTCCCATGGTATTCAAGGCCATCTCCACTCATGGCTCGCAGACTTCCTCTCCTGTCGCAGTCAACGTGTGGCCCTAAATGGAGTTCTTTCATCCCCTCTTCCTGTGCAGGCTGGAGTTCCTCAAGGTAGCGTTCTGGGCCCTGTTCTTTTTCTGGTTTTCATCAATGATCTCTCGGACTCTCTGGAAAATCCTCTATTTCTCGTTGCCGATGACTCCACCCTCTGCCGCACCATCTGTCATCCCTCAGACCGGCAAGCAGCAGCTTCTTCGCTCACTGCAGATCTGGATAAAATCACAAACTGGTCCAACACGTGGAACATGTCTTTCAATCCACACAAATCTCACACTCTCACTATGTCTCTTCGAAAGGACCGTTTACAAAACCCCCCCATCCACTTTCTCAACAATCCTCTGGAAGAAGTCTTTTCTTTCAAGCTTCTGGGTCTCACTATCTGCCATGACCTTTCCTGGGAAAGTCACATTTCCAACCTTGCCTCTCAAAAGCCAGTCGCCGACTGGGAATCCTCCGTCGTGCAAAGTCCTTCCTCGGCCCTCTTGAGCTCCTGACCACTTACAAAGCTTTTGTCCGTAGCCTGATGGAGTACTGCTCTCCCCTCTGGGCTGGTGCTCCTGCCTCCCACCTTTCTCGACTTCACGCTGTCGAAACCAGGGCTTTTAAGATCATTGGCATCTCCCGCAATGAAGCTGAGTCTTTGGGCCTCTCACTCAATCACCGCAGGTTGGTCGGTGGTCTTTCTGTCTTCTACCGACTCCTCTCCAGCCTTGCCCCCCTGCTCTCTCTGCGATTTGTCCCCACCACATTTCCACAGGGCGCTCAAGGTCCGCCAACAACCCCTTCTGGTAAAACTACCAAAATCACGAATCACTGCTCATCTTCACTCTTTCATTCCTCTTTTTCCCGCCTTTGGAATAAACTTCCTCACTCTATTCTTTCCCATTCTTCCCTCCAGGCTTTCAAAACAGCTGTTCACCACCAACTCTTATCTTCCCCCATCCAAATCCTCGATCTTTTCTACCCCCGATAATCCACCCAAGCCCACTTCCTTCAATTCTCCTGCTTTCCTTCCTGAAAGTCCCTGTAATGTCCATCTTCTCCTCGCCATGTTCCCCGTCCCATCCCCATCCCTCTCCCTTCCACAGTTCACCTGTGTCTGTTCCCCAATGATTTGTCCCTTCCACTCCCGCCCCTCTTGTCTCATGCCTCCTTGCTGTGAGTTGTGTGTTAGCTCTCATACGAGCCTCGACCAAGGTATACAAAAAAAAAAAAAAAAAAAAAAAAAAAAAAAGACAACAGATACAAAGAGTTGGTTCCACAGATGAGAGAATAATGGGATGAAGCAATGGAGGTGAGCATCCATACCAGAATATGGGAGGGTAACTCGGTGTGCGATTCTGGAAGAATGGAAGGCATAGACCAGATAGGAAAGAACGATTGGGGATGGGGGTACAAGAGAGCTGGAGAACCAGGACCATGAGGTCATATTAAACTGAGAGTCTGCCAACCAACCAGGAGGCACTCAGCCTCCTGCCAAGATATGATAACATGGAGAACATTAGACTTGATTGCCTCCAAGAGAGAAAGATGGGAAATGCTGCATCACCCA
>NW_028223487.1:5000-9000 GCF_056783735.1 Eptatretus burgeri
GCCCTTCTTTATAAAAATTTATTTTAATTTGAACTGTGAATTCTGTATGACCTGGAGATAATATCAACACTTCTGTATCTTTGGAATACACGGCCGTTTTATTTAAGGATATATATTGTGATAAATCGCTTAATCTCACCAAGTCATTCGCGTCAGTCGGGCTTGGATAATTTTTTAATTTATAAGCATTTTTCATGTTAATATTTTTGGTTATATTATATTTATGTCGTTCAGCCTGTGCCTTTGTGTAATAATTTGATAAATCAATATCCAGTTCTTGAGATACACCAAAGATAGAACCATCTTTACCAACATAAGTCATTTATATTAGATTAAAATAATATCATAAAATTTTTTATTTTTGTTGAGTTGAAATAACACATATAGACATAATTGACCACAACACTTGGAATTTAATTCTTGGACTTGAAATGTTTGATAAACACCATTCTGTAAGAATTTTATGACTTCAACAGGTGGTGGAAGACCAAAACTATCAAAATAATATTTGTCTTGACTATTAAAAATACAAACCCAATGAGAACCGTTCCCATTATTATCTTCTAAGTTCATAATAATATTCTTTGTATGTTTCGGCACATTTGTTAATTCATCTCTCATACAAATAACCACATGATGAATTTTTAATTTCTCACAATATTTGACAAGTTGTAAATTTGATGTTGTATTCTTTCCAAATTCTTTAAACCACTCATCAATGCTCATTTATTTATTAGAAAGATATAATCCATTACCTCTTAAGAAAGCATATCTCCAACTAACAATCTCGCTTTATCAGGCAGACCTTCAAGTTTTTCAGCAAAATCTACAATTACACCACTTCCACTAATTTGTTTCTCCAACTCTTTGTTATGTCTTTCCAATTCTTTTTGAGCCTGGAGTTGAGCCTTCCTTTCGTTGGCAGTTTTCACCGCTGTTGAAATACCACCCGTCAATGCTCTAACCGCACTTAAACCAGCAAATAAAGGAATTAGAAATGGGAGAAATCCTCCACTCATCTCTCTTATTGAATATTTTTTCAACATTGGTTTTGTCATTTTAATTTTAAGTGAGCCAGTGTCATTCAAGATTTTAACCTGTTCTCTTGTGAGCAAAACATCAATTCTTACTGCTCCTTTTCTCTGAATTGTATTAACGTTAATCGTACAAGGCTTTTGATTTTGAACACAAGACGATAGTTTATGAAGATTGATTTGATTAACATATACCCCAGTTGGTACTTTGCCACTCATTTATTTCACAAAAAATTATGTGAGACTAATCATCACACCATTATCTGTATTAATCTGTAATTCTGTTTCTTCCAAAAGCAAACAATATGTATCAACTTCTTCACTCTCTCCTCTTTCAATGTATAGGGAAGTATCCACTCGATTAGACTTTATAGTTTCCTTTTGAGTGCTCAGGTCAAACGCATAGATTGTATACAAACTTTTAAATGCTGTCATATCCAAAATAGGTTCTTTATTTCCATTACTTTCACACACCTTTTGGTAAGACTTGTATGCTTCAGCAAAATCATTTTTTTCCCAATTAATTTCCAATCTATCTCGTGGATAAAATGTTCCATCTAGAGAAACGCGAAGTTGTTTCACCTTAGCATTATCACTCAATGCATTATTCTTATCAGTCGCAGTATCACCATCTGGCTTTTTAAAAATGATCCACAGATATCGTGGCTTTCCTTCCAGAACACCCAAATTCCACGTGTAAGTAGTTTGGTTGAGTTTAACGTGTTGACATCTTCTTTTGAGGTATGATACACTGAGTGGTTTCTTTGAGTTAAGTCTTCGATTCAACATCTCTTCTGTTTTAAGATTAGGAGTATATTCACTGATATACCAACTCATCTCCTCAATTACAAATTTATTCTGTTCACCAAAAGCACTACCAACACCAAAAAGCAATCTATTTTCATTATCATTCCTTTGTAGTTGAAATCTAATTTTAAGACCATACAGAACTTTATCATGATCACAAAATCCAAATATACCTTTAAGAGGAACTGCCACAGTAAAACTATTTTCTGCTTTTGTATCATCATTATACGCTCCTTTCCTTTGAATATATCCAGGGTCTGTGTTTGTTCCCGTTGACATATCAGGAATAAAACCTTCGACAGACCCCTTTCCCATTCTATCACTGAATGTATAGAGTGTAAATTTCATCATTTCAGATACAGCAGAGACATAATCAACCGCTTAAACTTCTTGTGTTCCAATATAGAAACGCACACTATCAAACATTTTCCAGAAGAAATCATTTACAAGTGTAGCGTTTGTGTTATTCCCAGCTTTAGTGAATTTAAATTTACACAACAAGAAACTTTCGGAGAGATTCAAATAGGTTTGTTGATTATTTATTTCAAAACTTTTTGTACCATTCGTATTCCAGTCTGTTCCATTTATTGCATTTACCTTGAAGTAATCTTCTTTTTTAGTGGAGTTTGAGATAATAATAGTATCATCCAAATCATAGATACTATCAATTGCTTCCATACTTGTATTTATTTAGGAAAAAAAGATGTTGAAACTTTTGAAACTCTGATCCAAGTATTCAAATTATTTTCTGTCGTTCTTGGGGGGACAACTGAGTTTTGCCTTTCTTAATTTCTTTTATTGCTTGTAATTTATGAGATTCCTTCTGGGCATCTTTTATGCTCTTTACAGCACCTGCTACATTTCCCACAGCAGAAGCAGTTGAACCAATTCGATCTTTATGTTTTAGAATAGTTGAACCAATACCCATGAGAGTATCAATTATCCCATCTCCTCTAAATTGATGTCCAACACCCCTTTGTCTCTTAGGTTTATAGTATCCTCTACCAAGATACATACCTTCACCCTTGTAGTATGGGGAAAGGAACATCCCATCCCCTGTAATTATTTTATATTTTCCCAACTCGTGTTTCCTCACAATTACCATCGTATTTATTTATTGGAAAACTTCACGTAGGTGAATTCTGATGGATATAACTTCTCCATTAAAAGAAATCATACGATTATCTTGGTCGGTTATCCTAAAATTTACTCTGTGTATGGTTTTTCCTGACACAGGGAGATAAACCAAATTTTTGGGTTCCATATTGAATTTATAACCAATTGGGGTTGAGTATGCGCTGAATGAAAATATTGCATTTATTTTTTTTTCCATCATTATAAGCACCATCAATCAAATCACAGTGAATTAACACCGAATTTACTCCTGAGGATATTTGAATGACATTATCACTGTAAAACGTCCCATTAGTTTCAATCTTTTTTGAGGAGAAACCCAATAACTCTCCAAATGAATTATCAATTGTGAAATCAACCTTGTAGTTATTTTTAACTTTAATCGTTGATTTTGAAGTATGTTTTTGAATGTCTATAACAATATTTTTTGGTTCATCACCCTGTTCTTTCATAAGACGAGCAATTTCGGAAGATATTTGAGAAATCTCATATGCTCCGGGTGAGACTGTTATCGTTTTGTATCCACTTCCGGGATTATAACTAAACTTGTCATTTTTATTAGTTATATTAAATAAGGTATTATAAGTTTCCATGGACAATAAAGATGCCTCATATTCTTTTGTTGGGTCAAGTTGTAGTGGGTATAGGAATGAAGATGTGTGGTCGCTTGTTGTGAAATTAAAACTCAGGATTGTGCTTCTCATCTTATTTAATATGAGATGAAATGTCTTTATATTGATATTTATTAATTATTTTCATGTTCATCAACTGGTCTAAAATGGCTGATGCTTCATTAAAACAATTGTTATTTCCAGCCTTCTTACTACCTAACAACAATAACAGTCTATTAACTAATTGCGATGGGTCATTTGGAAGAAAACTAATACCTGAACCAAGGATACTTAAAGCCTGAATAATGTGTTTCTACTTCTCATTTTTCCTACTTTTACTGGAAATACTAACCCTATAATTTAGAGTGTTCAGCAGATCAATATATACTCTATCATCATTATTTTTCATATCCA
>NW_028223488.1:2500-9000 GCF_056783735.1 Eptatretus burgeri
TTTATAACTTCTTATTGTATTCATTTTCCTATATTCTTCTTTCTTATTCATCAAACAATTATAATAATTTCTAAAAGTTATTGATTTCTTTATTACATATTTCTTTATTCCCTTTAACCTCTTATCAATCTGTTCACCATACTTATAAGCATATGCCTTTGCTCTCAATCCAATAAACTCACTCATTACTTTTCCACCCAACTCATCCTTAAACTTACCAATAACCTTTTCATTCTTTTTGGAAAATAACTCACTCTTCTTGCTGAAATTACTTGTATCATATACTCCAATATTTTTCTTCATATCTTCATAAACATCATCAGTTTTTATATCTAGGATAAAACTATCAGTATCCATATACAACAATGAAACATTTTCACCATACTCTTTCTTTAAGTCATTATACAAATAATCATACATCAATATCTTTGATAAATCAAGAACTGCTGTTCCAATATAAATTGGTTTATCCATTACAATACTTTCCTTTTTCATATGAATTGCAGAAAAGTTCTCTGAAAAAACCTCTTCTCTCTCAAAACTTGGTTTATTTATCAATCTCGAAGCTTCTTTCCAAGATGTTGCGAATCTAATGTTTTGCCTGTTTCTAACATTTTCCATAGTCTTTCCAAATACAGCATTATTCATTAATTTATAAAAGTCCCCTTCAAATTTTACTTTTGTATTTGCTCTCATATCTGTATTGAATTGAATATACTTTTTACCCAAGGACTTTGTTTAAATTTTAAAACTCTATGAATTTTAGCTACTCTCAATCCTTCTCTCAAAAACTGTTTTAAGCTTCTCTGATGCAAAACATATCCCTCTTTATCATAGAATGTTGTTAATAACTTTTCTGTTGATTTACCTTTAATATTAAAACTTTTATGATAATCACTTAACCATTCTTTCTTTGGAGTTTCTTTCTCACATGCAAAAGGAAGATCTTTATGCTTATTATGAAGATCACTCGGGTACCTCAAATCAACTTCAAAATAATAACCTTCTTCTTCGTCATTCAATTCCTCTTGAGAAGAAATAACAATATTCATCAAAGCCTTTTCATAATTCTTTTCTTCCACCCACTCTAATTTACCATAAGGTAGAGATTGAGACATTGCCCATCCATACAAATTATTAGCATCAAAATACATCAAATAATTACTATCTTTTTCACTATCATAATTTGGGAGATATTTATTATTTGCTTTAGCATATCTTTTTGAACATACTTGTGATATTCCACCTCTCTTGGACTTCTCAATCATCAAAAGCATATCCACATCACTGATTAAATCTATATCTTGTTTTGTCATTTTCAACATTGCACTCCAAGCTAAACCAGGAGCTGTGAAATAGTGGGCAGGATCTAACCCATAACAATTTTTATTATGACAGAGTGATCTAAAAGCTTCAAACACATCAGCTAACAATAAAACATCTGTTTTTAGATATAAATCGTGATATTCTCCAAGGTTCTTTATCTTAAATATTTTCCATATTTCTTGTGCGTGTTTATATTCCTTATCACTTATCTCTTCTTCATAAAGGTTATTATAGAAACTTTCTTTTGAAGGAAGTTGTGTTTCTTTAAATCTCATAAATGAATCCATATAATCATAAGGATAAATTCCCTTACTTGTAAGAATTTTCTCTTTACTTTGAATTTCATTCCTTGTTTGAATTTCCTCTCTCGTAAGAATTCCTTCTTTAATCAGAATTTCATCTTTAATCTGAATTTCCTCTTTAGTGAGAATTTCCTCTTTTGGAAAGAATGAATTAAGATTTGGAAAAGAGTCCGTGGAGCTTAGATTTGATGCGAGGTAGGCTAGTGGTGTTCCCATAAACTTGTAAGAATCTAAAAACCTAATACGAGTTATAGGTTTTGTGAATATCATTTTTGAAAATGAAATATACTTTTGACTTGTGTTTGTTATAGCAGAAATATTCCCTGGTGTTTTTGAAAGTTCATTTATAAATAGATGTGTATCATAGTTGGCGCTGTTGTGAAGAAAGACTGGAATAAAAGAAGGTAATTTATAATTAAGATTACAACAGGAATGAGCGGGACCTCTATATTTACCAGTAAGATGACAATGGTCTCTAACTTTAAACTCCTTAATTTTCCCCTCACAAATATGACAGATATTGTTCATTCTAAATTCTAATTTTTCTTCTTTGGTTAATTTCATCGGTTCATTTGTTTCTTTCATTAATTTAGTGAGTCTTATACAATCCTTTTCTAATCGTTTTACAAACTCTTGTGAAGCATTTTTTCCACGATAATGTTCAAGTTTGTTATACTTTTCTCCAACAGATGATTTGATATAATAACAAAAACCACAAGGAATATGTTTTTGATATTTATTTGTATATGGTTCTTTTGGATTAGGAGAAGCAGTATTTATCTTTTTAAGGATACATTCAAAATCAGCGTATATCACAAATGGGTGCATGATAGATTTATTATAATCTTCAAAATAAATCTTTTCACCAGGTTTAGGCATTGTAATTACAGCTGATTTATGATTACTACAATATTTTGAATGTTGTTCTAATCGTTCTTTTGTATGAAATGAATTAAGACATCGCTTACAAGGATATATTTTGTTTGCTGTTCTGAATACCTGAGAAGAGATTAATCTTGATAAATTATTGATGTATGTGTAATGTGAATTCTTTCCAACACTAAAATATAAAAGGTCAATGTGTGTTTCTTCATTTTTATAGTTGTTTGAAATTTTTAATATTTGAACTTTGTTTGTATCCGTTAATCCATATACATTAATAGAAAGATTATTCTTTTTCTCAAATTTAGGAATATCTGTTAATGGCATTGGGAATTTAAAATCTTTAATGTCCAAGGTATTCTCATATTTCATATATTGTTTTACTCTTTCTGAATTACATTTTGGTGGATGTAAGTGAGCAAGAACAGACCAGAGAAAACATTTATTATCATTGTTCTTAATATTAACAACTGCCTTCTTTAGTTTTATTTCTTTTGGTAATTCAATATAAGAAGAAGCTTTAAGAGGGTTTGATTTTAGAATGTGTATATCTAAAAAGATGATTTTTTTAATATTGAATCCACTTCCTACCACTGTATTATCAACATCCTCCTCTTGTCTTGATAGTTCTTCATAAACCCCACTATTCAAAAAATCTTGAAATGATGTTATAAAATGAAGATCTGTTCTCATATAAGGAGTTTGTTCTTCATCTTGTCTTTTCATATTCATTTTCACTCCCATATAAAACTTTAAAGTTTTTATTTCTTTTAATGTCTTTTTAATAAATTTTTCAACATCGGGTTTCACTATTTCAATTGATTCAGCTATTGATGATGGACCGGGTTCTCCAAATTGAAAAATCCTTATTTTTATATGCCCTTTAAATGCCTCATCAGTGTTTTTAATATAATAGTCTCCCTTTACTTTAAACTCATTTTTCTTGTGTTTTTGTGATTGAAGATGTTGATTATAACTACTCTTCAAAACATCCTTTGAACAGATATCACAATGTTTTCTTTCCAACTCAAGAGGAGATATTTGATGAAATAGATTAAATGTGTGTTTGTTGGTTCGGAGGTGTTTTCTATAATGTTTATATTCGTGATTACAAACATCGCAGTACGTTGTATTCACCATATTTATAGAATAAAACTTTGCTTAAACTAAAATTTTCTTGATGAAAATTTCGTTTAATTTATAGGTGAATCTGTGCTTAAAAACATTTTATCCTCCAACTTTTTCACTTAATAAATACAATGTTTCAAGACACAAAAGACAAGTTTCAATCAATCTCTTCATCTGTTAAAGATACTGAGAAATATGTCAAGGATGTAAAATTGAACAAAGATAAATATAACAACTATTGGATAAAAACTATTATGGTAAATAATATGAGTTCTTCAATTTCCTTCAGTGGAAGGGCTTTTAGTATACCTGGTAGAACATCAATTAAAGTATCTCTAACAAAAGTTTCTCCTCTCCTTCTAGTAATATATTCAAAACTAGAAAAAGCAATGAAACAAGAAAAAGTATCAAAGAACAAAAACCTTATGGATGAAGCTTTAGAAAGAAAAGATAAGACCATCTGTAATATGCAAGGAGAAATTTGTATTTTTTTCAACAACCCTAAAGATGTAAATCTTGATGAAATAAAGGATGTTAATATATCAGGTGAAATGACATTTCGTTCAATAGTAGTTAACGATAATTTTAAAATTACCTTTAATATAAAAAATGTTGTCGTTGAATCTGATAATGAAAAAAGTATATCGATATCGATGGTAATATACAACTGAAAGTATAGATGAATTTCAGTTTAAGTAAAGTTTTACTTTATAAATATGCTAGACTTTCCTGATTCTCCATATGACAAATTTGAGAATTGTCCTGCGTGTGAAAGACAGGGATTAAACACAGAGTCAAAAGCCTATAAACAATGTATATTCTGTGATTATCTTCTAATTAATGATAATAAAAAATATAAAAAGGAAAATAATTCTTTTAGATTTACACCAAAAATGAATTACTTTACAAGATTGATTAGAGAAATGAATGTAAAGTATGAGGATGATAACACACCTTTCCTTACAAGGGAAGAAACTGAACGTATAAGAGAAATGTTCAAAGGATTGTTGTTGTATATTATTCATGGATGTAATTTTCAGGGAAATATCAACACAAGATATTGTATAAATAAAATAATGGATTATCTTGAAATTAAACCTGAACTTAGGATAAAATATAGAGTTTCTAAAAAAGCTAATAATAAATTAAATAACCTGTTTTTCAAATATATAAATGAATGATTTTTTACCTATTTGGGAAAATAAGATAAAATTTAACAACCATAAAAATCTCCCAAATTCATTAAGATGTCTCATAGTTGGTTCAAGTGGATGTGGAAAAACCTGCTTACTTTTAAAAATGCTCCTCACTCCCAAATTTTTAGATTATGATAATTTAATAATTTTCACAAAGTCGAGTTTTCAACCAGAGTATCAACTACTCTCACAAGGTTTTAATGCTGGTCTTCAAAAAGAAGATATAATAGGTTTATTTAAACGTCAAAAAAACCTAAATGATTATAACATTGAAGATATAATTCAACTATTTTGTGATACACAGAGATGTAAAAAGAAATCAAATCTTATAACTTGTATTCTTAGTGATAATACGGATGATATACCGTCTCCCCAAGATTTGGATAAATCAAAAAGAACCTCGTTATCTTTGATGATTGTGTTAATGAGAGAAACCAAACGGTAATGGACAGCTACTACACAAGAGGGAGACATTCTTCTTGTAATTGTATTTATCTTAGTCAATCGTACTTTCAACTTCCTCGTCGTTCCATCAGAAACAATGCTAATACTTTTATTTTATTCAAGTTAAATTCAATAGATATCAATAATTTTTGGAGAGATAATTGTTCTACATTATGTAGTAAAAAGAAATTTGAGGATTATATGAAGCACACGACTGAAAAATATAAATATATTGTTGTGAAACAAGATGAGATATTAAGGGATATATTTTTTGTTTTATAAACAATTACATATATAAATGACAACTATTATTATAAATCTTGTGGGTAAATCTGCTTCTGGAAAAAACTTTCATAAATCAAGGTTCTTGTGTAGTACAAATGAGAATATTGTAAATTTACTTAAAAACACCCCGTGATACGCATTGTATCAACAACAACTAGAGCAATAAGACCTGGAGAAGTAAAAGGTGAAGATTATCACTATATTTCAGTGGAGGAACATATGCGATTGAGGAATGAAGGACAAATATTTGAGGAGGTTTCTCTTGGTACAACAAAATATTCACATTGTAAGAGTGAGTTAAAGAAACTAAAATCTGGTGGTGTTGGGATATTAGAAACTAATCCAGAAGGAACGAGACAAATTATTAAATATCTGAGCGGAGTGAAGATTTTATCATTCGGTTTTGATGTTGATGAAGAAACTCAACACAAACGTATGAAAAGCAGAGATGCAAGGATTAGTGAAGAAGAAATTACAACTCGCATTAATGTTAATAAAGAATTTGATGAAATATTTAAAGAAAAGGATTTATTTGAACACATCTACTTGAATGATGAAGAAAAGGAAAATTTCCCTGTTGATCTTTACAATTCATTAAATGATATTTTACAATAAATAAATGGATACAAAAGAAAGAGCAAGAAGATTTAAGGAACATCAAGAGTTGGTTTCAAAAGTTGTAAAACAACAGGAAGACATAAAGAAGAAACGCAGACAGAAACTAACGGGCGAAGAAGCATTTGAAAAAAACAAGAGAAATTTTTTAAACCACTTTTAAAAACTTCCCAAGAAAAAATGAAAGATGTTTCCACAGTTCCCACAGTAGAATATACTCCTAGAAAGCTTCAAATGTTAAAAGATTTCAGTCAAATGACGGAGGAAGAATTAGAGCATTTAGGAGAATTAGAATATGATGATGAAGGTTTATTTCAACAAC
>NW_028223489.1:0-9000 GCF_056783735.1 Eptatretus burgeri
CTTTCCAAAGTCTCCCTGGCAGCCTTTCCAAAGTCTCCCCAGGCAGCCTTTCCAAAGTTTCCCCAGGCAACCTTTCCAAAGTCTCCCCAGGCAGCCTTTCCAAAATCTCCACAGGCAGCCTTTCCAAAGTCTCCCTGGCAGCCTTTCCAAAATCTCCCCCAGGCAGCCTTTCCAAAATCTCCCCGGCAGCCTTTCCAAAATCTCCCCGGCAGCTTTTCCAAAGTCTCACCCAGCAGCCTTTCTAAAGTTTCTCCTGGCAGCCTTTCCAAAATGTCCCCCGGCAGCGTTTCCAAAATCTCCCCGGGCAGCCTTTCCAAAGTCTCCCGGAAACCTTTCCAAAGTCTCCCGTGGCAGCCTGTCCAAAGTCTCCCCTGGTAGCCTTTCCAACGTCTCTCCTGGCAGCCTTTCCAAAGTCTCTCCCGGCAGCCTTTCCAAAGTCTCCCCGGCAGCCTTTCCAAAGTCTCCCCGGCAGCCTTTCCAAAGTCTCCCCGGCAGACTTTCCAAAGTCTCCCCCGGCAGCCTTTCCAAAGTCTCCCCTGGCAGCCTTTCCAAAGTCTCCCCCGGCAGTCTTTCCAAAGTCTCCCCCGGCAGCCTTTCCAAAGTCTCCCCCGGCAGCCTTTCCAAAATCTCCCCGGGCAGCCTTTCCAAAGTCTCCCGGAAACCTTTCCAAAGTCTCCCGTGGCAGCCTGTCCAAAGTCTCCCCTGGCAGCCTTTCCAAAGTCTCCCCTGGCAGCCTTTCCAAAGTCTCCCCTGGCAGCCTTTCCAGTCTCCCCTGGCAGCCTTTCCAAAGTCTCCCCCGTAGCCTTTGCAAATTCTCCTCCGGCAGCCTTTACAAAGTGTCCCCCGGCAGCCTTTCCAGTGTCCCCCGGCAGCCTTTCCAAAGTTTCCCCCGCCAGCCTTTCCAAAATCACTTCTGGCACCCTTTCCAAAGTCTCCCCCGGAAGCCTTTCCAAAGCTTCCTCCGGCAGTCTTTCCAAAGTCTTTCCTGGCAGCCTTTCCAAAATCTCCCCCGGCAGCGTTTCCAAAATCTCCCCGGGCAGCCTTTCCAAAGTCTCCCGGAAACCTTTCCAAAGTCTCCCGTGGCAGCCTGTCCAAAGTCTCCACTGGTAGCCTTTCCAACGTCTCTCCTGGCAGCCTTTCCAAAGTCTCTCCCGGCAGCCTTTCCAAAGTCTCCCCCGGCAGCCTTTCCAAAGTCTCCCCCGGCAGCCTTTCCAAAGTCTCCCCCGGCAGCCTTTCCAAAGTCTCCCCCGGCAGCCTTTCCAAAGTCTCCCCTGGCAGCCTTTCCAAAGTCTCCCCAGGCAGCCTTTCCAAAGTCTCCCTGGCAGGCTTTCCAAAGTCTCTCCCGGCAGCCTTCCCAAAGTCTCCCCCAGCAGCCTTCCCAAAGTCTCCCCCGCAGCCTTTCCAAAGTCTCCCCCGGCAGCCTTTCCAAAGTCTCCCCCGGCAGCCTTTCCAAAGTCTCCCCAAGCAGCCTTTCTAAAGTTTCTCCCGGCAGCCTTTCCAAAATCTCCCCCAGCAGCGTTTCCAAAATCTCCCCGGGCAGCCTTTCCAAAGTCTCCCAGAAACCTTTCCAAAGTCTCCCCCGGCAGCCTTTCCAATGTCTCTCCTGGCAGCCTTTCCAAAGTCTCTCCCGGCAGCCTTTCCAAAGTCTCCCCCGGCAGCCTTTCCAAAGTCTCCCCCGGCAGCCTTTCCAAAGTCTCCCCCGGCAGACTTTCCAAAGTCTCCCCCGGCAGCCTTTCCAAAGTCTCCCCCGGCAGCCTTTCCAAAGTCTCCCCAGGCAGCCATTCCAAAGTTTCCCCAGGCAACCTTTCCAAAGTCTCCCCAGGCAGCCTTTCCAAAATCTCCACAGGCAGCCTTTCCAAAGTCTCCCTGGCAGCCTTTCCAAAGTCTCCCCCGGCAGCGTTTCCAAGGTCTCTCCCGGAAGCCTTTCCAAAGTCTCCCCCGGCAGCCTTTCCAAAGTCTCCCCCGGCAGCCTTTCCAAAGTCTCCCCCGGCAGACTTTCCAAAGTCTCCCCCGGCAGCCTTTCCAAAGTCTCCCCTGGCAGCCTTTCCAAAGTCTCCCCAGGCAGCCTTTCCAAAGTTTCCCCAGGCAACCTTTCCAAAGTCTCCCCAGGCAGCCTTTCCAAAATCTCCACAGGCAGCCTTTCCAAAGTCTCCCTGGCAGCCTTTCCAAAATCTCCCCCAGGCAGCCTTTCCAAAATCTCCCCCGGCAGCCTTTCCAAAATCTCCCCCGGCAGCTTTTCCAAAGTCTCACCCAGCAGCCTTTCTAAAGTTTCTCCTGGCAGCCTTTCCAAAATGTCCCCCGGCAGCGTTTCCAAAATCTCCCCGGGCAGCCTTTCCAAAGTCTCCCGGAAACCTTTCCAAAGTCTCCCGTGGCAGCCTGTCCAAAGTCTCCCCTGGTAGCCTTTCCAACGTCTCTCCTGGCAGCCTTTCCAAAGTCTCTCCCGGCAGCCTTTCCAAAGTCTCCCCCGGCAGCCTTTCCAAAGTCTCCCCTGGCAGCCTTTCCAAAGTCTCCCCCGGCAGCCTTTCCAAAGTCTCCCCCGGCAGCCTTTCCAAAGTCTCCCCAGGCAGCCTTTCCAAAATCTCCACAGGCAGCCTTTCCAAAGTCTCCCTGGCAGCCTTTCCAAAATCTCCCCCAGGCAGCCTTTCCAAAATCTCCCCCGGCAGCCTTTCCAAAATCTCCCCCGGCAGCTTTTCCAAAGTCTCACCCAGCAGCCTTTCTAAAGTTTCTCCTGGCAGCCTTTCCAAAATGTCCCCCGGCAGCGTTTCCAAAATCTCCCCAGGCAACCTTTCCAAAGTCTCCCCAGGCAGCCTTTCCAAAATCTCCACAGGCAACCTTTCCAAAGTCTCCCCAGGCAGCCTTTCCAAAATCTCCACAGGCAGCCTTTCCAAAGTCTCCCAGGCAGCCTTTCCAAAGTCTCCCCCGGCAGCCTTTCCAAATTTATCCAGGCAGCCTTTCCAAAGTCTCCCCCGGCAGTCTTTCCAAAGTCTCCCCTGGCAGCCTTTCCAAAGTCTCCCCCGGCAGCCTTTCCAAAATCTCCCCAGGCAACCTTTCCAAAGTCTCCCCAGGCAGCCTTTCCAAAATCTCCACAGGCAGCCTTTCCAAAGTCTCCCAGGCAGCCTTTCCAAAGTCTCCCCCGGCAGCCTTTCCAAATTTATCCAGGCAGCCTTTCCAAAGTCTCCCCCGGCAGTCTTTCCAAAGTCTCCCCCGGCAGCCTTTCCAAAGTCTCCCCCGGCAGCCTTTCCAAATTCTCTCCCGTCAGACTTTCCAAAGTCTCTCCCGGCAGCCTTTCCAAAGTCTCCCCCGGCAGCCTTTCCAAAGTCTCCCCTGGCAGCCTTTCCAAAGTCTCCCCAGGCAGCCTTTCCAAAGTCTCCCCCGGCAGACTTTCCAAAGTCTCCCCCGGCAGCCTTTCCAAAGTCTCCCCTGGCAGCCTTTCCAAAGTCTCCCCAGGCAGCCTTTCCAAAGTTTCCCCAGGCAACCTTTCCAAAGTCTCCCCAGGCAGCCTTTCCAAAATCTCCACAGGCAGCCTTTCCAAAGTCTCCCTGGCAGCCTTTCCAAAGTCTCCCCAGGCAGCCTTTCCAAAATCTCCCCCGGCAGCCTTTCCAAAATCTCCACAGGTAGCCTTTCCAAAGTCTCCCCAGGCAGCCTTTCCAAAATCTCCCCCGGCAGCCTTTCCAAAATCTCCCCCGGCAGCTTTTCCAAAGTCTCCCCCAGCAGCCTTTCTAAAGTTTCTCCCGGCAGCCTTTCCAAAATCTACCCCAGCAGCGTTTCCAAAATCTCCCCAGGCAACCTTTCCAAAGTCTCCCCAGGCAGCCTTTCCAAAATCTCCACAGGCAGCCTTTCCAAAGTCTCCCAGGCAGCCTTTCCAAAGTCTCCCCCGGCAGCCTTTCCAAATTTATCCAGGCAGCCTTTCCAAAGTCTCCCCCGGCAGTCTTTCCAAAGTCTCCCCCGGCAGCCTTTCCAAAGTCTCCCCCGGCAGCCTTTCCAAATTCTCTCCCGTCAGACTTTCCAAAGTCTCTCCGGGCAGCCTTTCCAAAGTCTCCCCCCGCAGCCTTTCCAAAGTCTCCCCCGGCAGCCTTTCCAAAGTCTCCCCCGGAAGCCTTTCCAAAGTCTCCCCCGGCAGCCTTTTCAAAGTCTCCCCCCGTCAGCCTTTCAAAGTCTCCCCGGCAGCCTTTTCAAAGTCTCCCCCGGCAGTCTTTCCAAAGTCTCCCCCGGCAGCCTTTCCAAAGTCTCCCCCGGCAGACTTTCCAAAGTCTCCCCCGGCAGCCTTTTCCAAAGTCTCCCCTGGCAGCCTTTCCAAAGTCTCCCCAGGCAGCCTTTCCAAAGTTTCCCCAGGCAACCTTTCCAAAGTCTCCCCAGGCAGCCTTTCCAAAATCTCCACAGGCAGCCTTTCCAAAGTCTCCCTGGCAGCCTTTCCAAAGTCTCCCCAGGCAGCCTTTCCAATGTCTCCCCAGGCAGCCTTTCCAAAATCTCCCCCGGCAGCCTTTCCAAAATCTCCCCGGCAGCCTTTCCAAAGTCTCCCCCGGCAGCCTTTCCAAATTTATCCAGGCAGCCTTTCCAAAGTCTCCCCCGGCAGTCTTTCCAAAGTCTCCCCCGGCAGCCTTTCCAAAGTCTCCCCCGGCAGCCTTTCCAAATTCTCTCCCGTCAGACTTTCCAAAGTCTCCCCGGGCAGCCTTTCCAAAGTCTCCCCCCGCAGCCTTTCCAAAGTCTCCCCCGGCAGCCTTTCCAAAGTCTCCCCCGGAAGCCTTTCCAAAGTCTCCCCTGGCAGCCTTTTCAAAGTCTCCCCCCGTCAGCCTTTCAAAGTCTCCCGGCAGCCTTTTCAAAGTCTCCCCCGGCAGTCTTTCCAAAGTCTCCCCCGGCAGCCTTTCCAAAGTCTCCCCCGGCAGCCGTTCCAAAGTCTCCCCCGCAGCCTTTCCAAATTCTCTCCCGTCAGACTTTCCAAAGTCTCCCCTAGCAGTCTTTCCAAAGTCTCCCCCGGCAGCCTTTCCGAAGTCTCCCCCGGCAGTCTTTCCAAAGTCTCCCCCGGTAGCCTTTCCAAAGTCTCCCCCGGGCAGCCTTTCCAAAGTCTCCCCCGGCAGTCTTTCCAAATCCTCTCCCGTCAGACTTTCCAAAGTCTCCCCGGGCAGCCTTTCCAAAGTCTACCCCGGCAGCCTTTCCAAAGTCCCACCCGGCAGCCTTTCCAAAGTCTCCCCCGGCAGCCTTTCCAAAGTCTCCCCCGGCAGCCTTTCCAAAGTCTCCCTCGGCAGCCTTTCCAAAGTCTCCCTCGGCAGCCTTTCCAAAGTCTCCCTCGGCAGCCTTTCCAAAGCCTCCCCCGGCAGCGTTTCCAAAGCCTACCCCGGCAGTCTTTCCAAAGTCTCCCCCGGCAGCCTTTCCAAAGTCTCCCCCGGCAGCCTTTCCAAAGTCTCCCCCGGCAGCCTTTACAAAGTCTCCCCCGGCAGTCTTTCAAAATTCTCTCCCGGCAGCCTTTCCAAAGTCTCCCCCGGCAGGCTTTCCAAAGTCTCCCCCGGCAGGCTTTCCAAAGTCTCCCCCGGCAGCCTTTCCAAAGTCTCCTCCGCAGCCTTTCCAAAGTCTCCCGTGGCAGCCTTTCCAAAGTCTCCCCCGGCAGCCTTTCCAAAGTCTCCCCGGCAGCCTTTCAAAGTCTCCCCGGCAGCCTTTCCAAAGTCTCTCCAGGCAGCCTTCCCAAAGTCTCCCCCGGCAGTCTTTCCAAAGTCTCCCCCGGCAGATTTTCCAAAGTCTCCCCCAGCAGCCTTTCCAAAGTCTCCCCCGGCAGCCTTTCCAAATTCTCTCCCGTCAGACTTTACAAAGTCTCCCCGGGCAGCCTTTCCAAATTCTCTCCCGTCAGACTTTCCAAAGTCTCCCCGGGCAGCCTTTCCAAAGTCTCCCCCGGCAGCCTTTACAAAGTCTCCCCCCGCAGCCTTTACAAAGTCTCCCCCGGCAGCCTTTCCAAAGACTCCCCGGCAGCCTTTACAAAGTCTCCCCCGGCAGTCTTTCCAAAGTCTCCCCCGGCAGCCTTTCCAAAGTCTCCCCCGGCAGCCTTTCCAAAGTCTCCCCCGGCAGCCTTTCCAAAGTCTCCCCCGGCAGCCTTTCCAAAGTCTCCCCCAGCAGCATTTCCAAAGTCTCCCCCGGCAATCTTTCCAAAATCTCTCCGTTCAGACTTTCCAAAGTCTCCCCTGGCAGCCTTTCCAAAGTCTCCCCCGGCAGCCTTTCCAAAGTCTCCCCCGGCAGCCTTTCCAAAGTCTCCCCCGGCAGCCTTTCCAAAGTCTCCCCCGGCAGCCTTTCCAAAGTCTCCCCGGCAGCCTTTCCAAAGTCTCCCCGGCAGCCATTCCAAAGTCTCCCCCGGCAGTCTTTCCAAAGTTACCCGTGGCAGCCTTTCCAAAGTCTCCCCCGGCAGCCTTTCCAAAGTTTCCCCCGTCAGCCTTTCCAAAGTCTCCCCAAGCAGCCTTTCCAAAGTCTCCCCAGGCAGCCTTTCCAAAGTCTCCCCCGTCAGCCTTTCAATGTCTCCCCAGGCAGCCTTTCCAAAGTCTCCCCCGGCAGTCTTTCCAAAGTCTCCCCCGGCAGCCTTTCCAACGTCTCTCCTGGCAGCCTTTCCAAAGTCTCTCCCGGCAGCCTTTCCAAAGTCTCCCCCGGCAGCCTTTCCAAAGTCTTCCCCGGCAGCCTTTCCAAAGTCTCCCCCGGCAGCCTTTCCAAAGTCTCCCCCGGCAGCCTTTCCAAAGTCTCCCCAGGCAGCCTTTCCAAAGTTTCCCCAGGCAGCCTTTCCAAAGTCTCCCCTGGCAGGCTTTACAAAGTCTCTCCCGGCAGCCTTCCCAAAGTCTCCCCCGGCAGCCTTCCCAAAGTCTCCCCCGCAGCCTTTCCAAAGTCTCCCCCGGCAGCCTTTCCAAAGTCTCCCCAGGCAGCCTTTCCAAAGTCTCCCCTGGCAGGCTTTCCAAAGTCTCTCCCGGCAGCCTTCCCAAAATCTCCCCCGGCAGCCTTTCCAAAGTCTCCCCCGGCAGCCTTTCCAAAGTCTCCCCCGGCAGCCTTTACAAAGTCTCCCCAGGCAGCCTTTCCAAAATCTCCCCGGGCAGCCTTTCCAAAGTCTCCCGGAAACCTTTCCAAAGTCTCCCCCGGCAGCCTTTCCAAAGTCTCCCCCACAGCCTTTCCGAAGTCTCCCCCGGCAGTCTTTCCGAAGTCTCCCCCGGCAGTCTTTCCAAAGTCTCCCCCGGCAGCCTTTCCAAAGTCTCCCCTGGCAGCCTTTCCAAAGTCTCCCCTGGCAGGCTTTCCAAAGTCTCACGTGGCGGCCTTTCCAAAGTTTTCCCCAGCAGTCTTTCCAATGTCTCCCCCGGCAGCCTTTCCAAAGTCTCCCCCGGCAGCCTTTTCAAAGTCTCCCCCGGCAGCCTTTCCAAAGTCTCCCCCGGCAGCCTTTCCAAAGTCTCCCCTGGCAGCCTTTCCAAAGTCTCCCCTGGCAGCCTTTCCAAAGTCTCCCCTGGCTGCCTTTCCAGTCTCCCCTGGCAGCCTTTCCAAAGTCTCCCCCGTAGCCTTTCCAAAGTCTCCCCTGGCAGCCTTTCCAAAGTTTCCCCCGCCAGCCTTTCCAAAATCACTTCTGGCACCCTTTCCAAAGTCTCCCCCGGAAGCCTTTCCAAAGCTTCCTCCGGCAGTCTTTCCAAAGTCTTTCCTGGCAGCCTTTCCAAAGTCTCCCGGCAGCTCCCAAGTTGTTGATTCTCCCAGTTGTTTTTACAGCGCGTGCGCTGTATACAATTGCACCGAGTTTGAAATGTCCCCGGTGTCTACCACGTCTCCGGTGTCTCCGGTAACCCCCCCCCCCCTCCACGTGCCTCAAGACAGCCAATGACGGCCGTCCGGTAGATGCAGTGCTTAACCTAGACGGAAATGGCGGCAATTGACGGAAATACCCGAGTATGTCAATGGAAATTTTTGAAACTAATTTGTTATATATGTGAAAACCATTGAATTTATTGCTTGACAGAAAAAAAAAACCAAGAAACGCGCCCCTCTCATGTACGAATGAACGAAAGACGTCATTTCTGCCCACCATCGCATTTTACGCCGAACGCTGAAAGCTAAGTTCTTCTTATGCCATCATTCTCTTGCGGCCCCCTGCCACGCTGTATAGAACGATTTCATTCTCTCTGTTACATATAAAGGTGCTTATCACAATAATAACAAGATTTTTACATTTCAAATACATATTAAGTACACTTTTTAATTGTTTTTCAACTGAAAAAGCTTAAATTGCATATTTTAACATTAGTGTACTCATTTGCTTCACCACACGTGCTGTATTGAAGGATTTCATTTGCTGTTTATGTTAAGTTGTTTTTAAGAGATCCATCTTTTGTCAGAGAATGCGGTGCACGTCTGACAACTGACAGGTCACACTGGTCCACGTGGCATCCCCACGTGACTTAAAGGTTATAAAGAGGGTTTCACGAACCCTCTACTAACTATTCACAAGTTAACCTACCGACACTTCCGTCGTGCGTCGTATTACCCGGCTCATTGTTGCTGCGGGAGCGTATCACCAGCTCGTGAGGGCGATTTTACAAGTAAAGTCCGATGTATGAAATTGCTTTGCTTATCAGTGAGTCCCAATTAAAGGAGATTGTTTCATTTTCGCATGTGCAATTACTGCCTCTGGTAATGGGGTCAGCATCTCACAGGGCAGCAGCCTTCACGTCCTTGCAATCCCCGGTTCCTGGGATTAGCTCATTACCACGAGATTATTATTGATGGCCTGCCCTCTGTCACTTGGAGCCGTCGTTGTGACCTTTTTCACAGGCTTTGCTTTCACATGGTGTCGCTTTTTTTTGTTTGGTGGTGTGATGGATAACGCTTTTATCAACATAATACTACTAGTTATTGTAATACAATAATTAAACACGTCTGTAGACATAGGTCATGGAAAGGATCGAGTTGCTGCCGCTCCAGCTCTTTGTCAGACCTCATAATGCCCGTGGAATCCACACTGATAGAAAATCTTACAAAGGCTTTGCCAGGGCTGCGGCTTTG
>NW_028223490.1:0-9000 GCF_056783735.1 Eptatretus burgeri
CCTAACGGCCTACAACTTATGGCCAGCGTCGCGGAACGTGTGAGTCATACGCTGGCATAAGTCGTAAAATTTCAAGCATGCTAAAATTTGAGGACAACCGCAAAGTACAACGATGAAAGCCAGCGTACTACGACGTATGGCAGTGTTTTTCAGCATGCTCTCAATGTTTCCGAAACTTACCCATAACGTATTCGACGTGTGCTAGCGTTTTAGACAAATTTTTCAAAAATCGGCATAAGCTGGCTAAAACGTCAAGGTGTGACTGGGCCTTAAGTCGGGAACATATGAGCTTAGGTGTTCTTCGTTACCACATGAGTGGGTGGTGTCATGTTACTTAGCTAGGGTTGAAGAATAAGCTTCCCCAGTATGTAATCTCCCCTCTGTGGTTTTCACTTTGTTTTTATATTTCAAGATTGGTAATAAAGGTGGGGAACACGTCCCTAAAACAAGCAAACGTGCCAAGTGGGTAGAAAGCCCTGCCTTCAAAGGGTGACAACAGGCGAAGTCATGCCCTTGAGGGATGATTGATGAGTGTGACATCAGAAGCCAGCCGAGCAGGCAGAAGCCCCGCCTTCCTGGGTTTTATGCGAGCAGGCCACGCAGAGGATATATAGGCGTGAATGAGAGGAAGGTCAGGCTGGCACATTTTGAGAGGCATCGGACTCAGTGGGCTTGCGCATTTGTGGAGAGCCTGATCAGAGCGGAGGCATGTTGCGAATTTGGAGAGGTGAGAGTTGAGGGTGAGCACATGTGATGAGGAGAATTGCACAATCCTTGTATTTGTATAGAGGCAATTTGGTCTGCATAGTGAAGCAAGACGCTGGCCTTTGGCTATTGGTTGGGTCGGTGAGGACGATCGGTGCACAAAGTCGCTGGGAACATTGCAATGCTTATAAACACCCGGAGACGTCAGTGTTCATTACTTTATTTCATTTCCGAAAATGCGATCACCACGATTATCTCTCAAACTCAGGAGAATGACAAAATTTATGCTCCAGAATTGAACTTAAGGCCCGGTCACACCTTGACGTTTTAGCCAGCGATGGCAACGTATTAAAATGTATGTAAAACGCTAGCTTACGTTGAACTTTTGATGTTTTTTTAAAAGATTCGGACGTATTCATAGCGACTTGGTCTTATGTATAACGCATTGGTAATGGACACAGAACGTTTCGTTGTGTTATAGATAACTTATACCAACGAATGCTGAACCTGTTGTCGGCCTACACAACCGATGCCCAACGATAGTCTAACTTAGGCATAGCACATTGCACGCATCGCCGACGATGTCGTGGCGTAGCCTATTAAAAGGCTGACGCACAACGATTCGAATCATAACTGCCGTAGAAATGGAAGTGTCAACATCGCGGTCACAACTTGGCGATCTTGCCAGCGTATGCCGACCTAAGAAAAAGTGTGTCTAAAACGTTGGGGCACGTCAAATACGGTATGAGTAAGTTTGGTATACGTGAGTACAACGCTAAAGTACGCTATCATACGTCGTAGTAAGTAGAGTACGTCAAGAAATTTTAAACATGTTCAAAATTTTATGACGTACTCGGCGTATGACACACGTTCAGCATGCGATGGGGATAAGTTTTACACACGATATGCAGATGCTTACACACGTCCACAAAGGTTACTTATAAGCTACTCATAAGTCGAAACACGTCGCAGTAATGTCTTTTTTAAGCAAAACTTATTTCTAACTTATGTTTGACGTGCTTTGAACCAATTCTTTACGTAGTCCCAACACACATCGACATATGTAGACGTATTCCAATGACGTCTTCCGGTCGACAAAAAAAAATAAATGAACGTGTTTCTAGCTTACAACTGCCATATAAAGACGTGTTCCCAGCGGTTTTGGGAATTGGTATATAAAAATGGTGTTCATAAAAGGGGAACCCAACAGTGTTTTCGAGTCCTTTTTGAGTCGATGTCCATGTCAGCAGGCACAGTATCAGTATCAGTATTAGTATTAGTATTAGTGGTAGTTTGTTCATGTTGGCAGTAGTAGGTGAGTGTGAGGGGGAGGGTGTGGGTTATGATGGATCGTCCTTGCGTTTAACGATTTAACGATTTAAATGATAAACTCAACGATTTAAATGGCTGCATCTTCACTATTGAAAGTAGACGCTTGCGCTCAACAATTGGATTTTTTTTACACTCAACGACTTTTAAACGGCACCACTCAACTATTTTCATTGTTTACAATGAACGATTTAAATTGCTGTCACTCGCCTTTGTTTTTTGATGCTGGGGTTTTGAAATTTGAAGCGTTTCTTCTGAACGTGTTAAAACGCTCAAACTCGACTATTTTAAATAGACGCTGCCGATGGACAATTGGAATCATTGCCAAGCTAGACATCGAAGTGTGAACATCCTCGTCATGCTGAAGAAAAGTTTGAAGAATGCTGCAAATAAGTGTCCTGGCCGTGGCCGTGGACGCTGACGCAAGGACGATCCATTATACCGACGTCTTTCAGCCTATGAGTAACTTAAAAGTAACGTCTGTCGATGTGTGGCAACGATCGCGTAAGGTGCCAACAACACGTTAATCATAAGTTAGAAATAAGTTTCGGGTACGCTAAACATTACCTCGGCGTGTCTCAACTTATGATTAACTTACAAGTAGCATGTGTTGACGTCTGTCAACGATCGCAGACCATGCATACAACTTGTGGCCAGCGTAGTGGAACGTGTGAGTCATACGCCGGCATACGTCGTGAAATTTCAAGCATGAAAACATTTGAGGACAACCAAAAAGTACAACGTTTAAAGCCAATGTACAACGACGTATGGCAGTGTTTTTCAGCGTGCTCTCAATGTTATCAAAACTTACCCATAACGTATTCAACGTGTGCCAGCGTTTTAGAAAAAAAATTCAAAAATCGGCATACGTTGGCTAAAACGTCAAGGTGTGACCGGGCCTTTACAAGAAGTTCCGACTCCTAGAAAAGTGTTAATTTATCCAATTTGGACATATTTGACATTTTGGGCATCTCCAGGATGTGTATGTTTGATGTGTAGTTAATCGCGAGCCAAATGAGCCGCTTCTTATCAACCGTTTCATTGGAGCGCTTGCTTGAGTGCTTAAGCCACTTGGCAAGAGCTCTCCAAGCTGTTTCGTTGTTCGTTTCGGTAAAAGTATCCGTGCTGTCAATGGAACAGCGACAAGACAGATGTACGTTTTTGCCTGTGTTGCGCACTGTTGTGCCATGCGGTTGGAACCTTGGGATGCGTCTCATCCGCTGAAAATGTGGAATTTTATTTTTACAGCACATAGTTTGTTTTAGCTTTTTTGAGATCTCCTTTCAATATAATCCACCCCTCACCTCGACATTGATAAATATTTTAAAACAATAAAGTGAAGGTCAAGAGTAGAGATCAATATTTTGTGTTCTGTGCCTTGATATATTTTTCATTTGAATTTCCTTAATTTCCCACTTGAATTCCTCTTTCAAAGAACTCTGTTTAATGGTAAATCTTTGTGTTTGTCGTTTTTATGTATTATTTGCATGTGTATGCATGTATATAAACTGTATTACCATAACGGAACATGGCACGTGTGTGTGTTTTGTTCATGAAACATAAATTATTTCTGCTAACTCCCCTACCCCCATCTCTCTCTGTCTGTCTCTGTCTCCGGTCATGTCTGGGCGGTGTTCGTCTCCGGGCGGTGTTCATCTCCAGATACAACCAGGCGGTTTTCGTTTCCCAATACGTCCAGGCGGTGCTCGTCTCTGGATGCGTCCGGGTGGTGTTCGTCTCCTGGCGGTGTTTTTTTCTGTACTGCGTTTATCTCTGGACATGTCTGGGTGGTGTTTGTTGCTGGGCGGTATTTACAGTGTGACCAGTAGAAAATGGAGATCAGACATTATTTTGTTTCCATCTTCACTGTTATTCCATTCCATCTTCATTGTTATCCCGGACGCGTCCGGGCAGTATTTATATGTTTACGGGAGTTTGTGTCCGGGCCATGTTTGTCGTATGACCGGTCGAAAAAAGATTTCATACATTATTTTGTTTCCATCTTCATTATTATTCTACGCAGAATCATTGTGATGAGATGGTATGAATCGTAATTAATGCCCCACTGCACGTCTGCCTTCCCTTCCTCTCACCTCACACTGTCTTCCCTTCCCCCACCCTCCTCATTTGCCCTTCCTCCGCTCTCCTTTCCCCTTCACCTCTTCACTCTCCCCACTCTCTCTCCCCCATCCCTATCTCCCTCTCTCTCCCTCTCCCAAACCCCTCTCTCCCTCTCCCAAACCCCTCTCTCCCTCTTCCCCCTTCTTTTTCTCCTTCCCACCATTAGTATTACCGTCACCGAAGCGACGTGTGATATTTGCTTGTGTGTGTATATATATATATATATATATATATATATATATATATATATATATATATATATATATATATATATATATATATACATAATAATAAATTTCAGTGTGTGTGTGTGTGTGTGTGTGTGTGTGTGTCCTCCATAACTCCAAAACCATGAAACCTTGCAGCCTGAATCTTTGCATACGTACAAAGGGAACTCCAAGGAAGTGAAAGAGTGGAAAATTAATGTTTGGCTGAATTAAAACAACCCTTTTGCAGATAATTAATGGCCTTTTAAAATGATATCCTTAATCAGGTGCATCCTCGGTCACCACCCTCTATGGGATCTTAAGGCGTATCCTAGGTAACATCGCTGGGGTCTGAATCCAACATGTTTTTTTGGCCTACTCAACCATGCCTTGAATTGGAACAGACCATAACGATTTCTTAAAGATAAAGTTTTTTATTTCACTTTCTTAACTCACATTATTGAATGCTTCTTCATCATTGCTATGAATCGCTGTATACATCACTTTTGTAAGTACTACAGTTTTCAAATTCGGAGCTTGGAGCGATTTCATGCAGTACATGATACGATTTTCCACGATCTATTCCCACGGACTAATTATAGTAAATCACCGAAATATTATTTCGGTTTTGAGGATCGGATATTGTCCAGACAAAATAACTGTCGAATCTGTTGTGAAATCTGATAATTTGAAGAAATAACGAGTCTTATAATTAAGCCTATATACCTATTTACTTAAACAAACAAGGCTATGTTCCATCCTCCATGCATACACAAGAAAATTCGAAATTTCCAAAGCATTAAACTTATCTTTTACTTCTGTTTGGAGAATTTTATTGAGCAAACAAAAAATTTAGGAATGTGCCAAAACTAATGAGCTTCATTGAGCTATATGATTTAATGTATTCACTGCTAGACCTCGTATAACAATTTACATCCAGACCCTGCACCCCCAGAGGGACTGCCTATCCATAGCGTCTGCAAAGTCTGTGTCTATATTTACAGATGTTTCACAAGGTGCTCCACAGGGAATCACAGCAAATCTGGTGAAAAACGGACGTTTTTATGAAAAAAAAGTTATAACGTTTGCGCGGACCCAGAACTGATGTACCATGGGACACGTGCACAGATGCACAGGCAACATCTTAAGCCATTTGCCGAGCGATGATTTTTGATAGCAGTACAATGCTATGTCATTCTGAGTGAATCGTTCACTCACTGCGGACACTTTTGCTCCACCACATCCCCCTGAGCGAGTGGTTCGTGCTCCGTCACCTTGAGCAAGTGGTTCGTGCTCCGTCACTCTGAGCGAGTGGTTCGTGCTCCATCACCCTGAGGGAGCGGTTCGTGCTCCGTCACCTGAGGGAGTGGTTCGTGCTCCGTCACCCTGAGTGTGTGGTTCGTGCTCCATCACCCTGAGGGAGTGGTTTGTGCTCCGTCGCCCTGAGCGAGTGGTTTATTCTCTGTCATTCTGAACAAGTGGTTCATGCTCTTTCATTCTGAGCGAGTTGTTGTGAAATAGCACCCTATTTCTGAGCCATATGCCATATTAATGTGTCTTCTAAACTACCAAGCCAAATTTTGTTTTTCCACCAATCACACACAGCTGTTTACAAAGATTAATGTTTGTGAACATATACCTCAAACGTCTATATAAGTGCAACGTTGTTTTTTGATGAAAGCTCCTCAAGGTTTCTGAGTTGTATACAGTAAGTACTGTAGTTGGTATTCACACTAACTCCAAGCTGGTGATTCCCAAAAAATTACTGATATCGGGTGTGTGTGTGTGTGTGTGTGTGTGTGTGTGTGTGTGTGTGTGTGTGTGTGTGTGTGTGTGTGTGTGTGTTTGTGTGTGTTTGTGTGTGTTTGTGTGTGTTTGTGTGTGTTTGTGTGTGTTTGTGGTTCATAAAGCATCACACATTCTCTCTGCTATCTCTCCTACTCTCTCTCTCTCTCTCTCTCTCTCTCTCTCTCTCTCTCTCTCTCTCTCTCTCTCTCTCTCTCTCTCTCTCTCTCTCTCTCTCTCTCTCTCTCTCTCTCTCTCTCTCTCTCTCTCTCTCTCTCTCTCTCTCTCTCTCTCTCTCTCTCTCTCTCTCTCTCTCTCTCTCTCTCTCTCTCTCTCTCTCTCACTCTCTCACTCTCTCACTCTCTCACTCTCTCACTCTCTCACTCTCTCTCTCTCTCTCTCTCTCACTCTCTCACTCTCTCACTCTCTCACTCTCTCACTCTCTCACTCTCTCACTCTCTCACTCTCTCACTCTCTCACTCTCTCACTCTCTCACTCTCTCACTCTCTCACTCTCTCACTCTCTCACTCTCTCACTCTCTCACTCTCTCACTCTCTCACTCTCTCACTCTCTCACTCTCTCACTCTCTCACTCACTCACTCACTCACTCACTCACTCACTCACTCACTCACTCACTCACTCACTCTCTCACACTCTTTGTCCCATCCTTGCTCTTCTCCCTCCAATACAGTGTCAACATTCTCCCACACCCCCACACCTCTGTCACTCTTCCCTTCCCTCTCTGTCTGTCTCTGTCTCTGGACATATCCGGACGGTGGTTATGTCTGGACTGTGTTGGTCTCTGGATGTTTGTAAGCGGTGTTTATTTCTGGACAGGAGTTTGTCTTTGGATGAGTCTGAACAGTGTTTGTGTCCAGACAGGTTGGCTCCAGATGCGTCTAACAGGTTTTGTCTCCAGACGTGTCCATGCGGCATTTGTCTCTGGGCCATGTTTACAGTATGACTGGGAGAAAATGGATTTGAGACATTATTTTGTTTCCACCTTTACTTTTATTCGATGTACAATCATTTTGATGAAACAGTACGAATCGTAATTAATGCTCCACCACAAGTCTGCCTTCCTTTTCTCTCACCTTACACTGTCTTTCCTTCCCCCACCCCTCCGACCTCCTACCTCCCCCTCCCTTCTCTCTCCTATCCCCTTCACCTATTCACTCTCCCCACTCTATCCCCCCCCCACTCCTCTCCTTCACCACTTTAGTATTCCCATCAGCGAAGCGATGGGTGGTATTTGCCAGTATCTGATATGTAAAGCTCATTGTCACCACTCACTGATTGACTCACTCACTAACTCACTCACTCACTCACTCACTGATATTAACGTTTGGTACCTTCCGAGTGATGGAGAAAGATGAAATTTTGCGGGCTGATGAACATCAAAGATGCGATACAAGGAAAAAAAATCACAGAACCATTGGAAAGCATCCGTAAATGAAAAAAAAATGCAGGTATACGACTCGAGACATTGGGAAAGCATGGTAATTTGGCATGCCAACGGACATAGAAGCTGATACACCAGGAAACATCACAGAACCGGTGGAAAGCATCCGCAAATGAAAATGTCAATAAATTAATGGGAAATAAATGAAGAAAATAAATGCAGGTGAACGACCTGAGACGATGGGAGAAGCAAGGTTCGTTACTGCTTGCAATGTGTAAGCATTTTTTTTTTGTTTTTTTTTGTATACCTTGTCGAGGCTCGTATAAGAGCTAACAAACAACGCACATCAAGGGGGGCATGAGACAAGAGGGGCGGGAGTAGGAGGGACAAAATAGTGGGCAACAGACACATGAGGAGATCTGTGGAAGGGAGAGGGAAGGGGATGGGACAGGGAACATGGGGAAGAGAAGATGGACATTACAGGGACTTTCAGGAAGGAAAGCAGGTGAATTGAAGGAAGTGGGCTTGGGTGGATTATTGGGGGTAGAAAAGATCAAGGATTTGGATGGGGGATGATAAGAGGTGGTGGTGAACAGATGTTTTGAAAGCCCGGAGGGAAGAATGGGAAAGAATAGAGTGAGGGAGTTTATTCCAAAGGTGGGAAAAAAGAGGAATGAAAGAGTGAAGGTGAGCAGTGATTCGTGATATTGGTAGTTTTACCAGAAGGGGGTTGTTGGCGGACCTTGAGCGCCGGGTGGAAATGTGGTGGGGACAAATCGCAGAGAGAGTGGGGGGGGCAAGGCTGGAGAGGAGTCGGTAGAAGACAGAAAGACCACCGACCAACCTGCGGTGATTGAGTGAGAGGCCCAAAGACTCAGCTTCATTGCGGGAGATGCCGATGATCCTAAATGTCCTGGTTTTGACAGCGTGAAGCCGAGAAGGGTGGGAGGCAGGAGCACCAGCCCAGAGGGGAGAGCAGTACTCCATCAGGCTACGGCCAAAAGCTTTGTAAGTGGTCAGGAGCTCAAGAGGGCCAAGGAAGGACTTTGCACGACAGAGGATTCCCAGTCGGCGACTGGCTTTTGAGGCGAGGTTGGAAATGTGACTGTCCCAGGAAAGGTCATGGCAGATAGTGAGACCCAGAAGCTTGAAAGAAATGACTTCTTCCAGAGGATTGTTGAGAAAGTGGATGGAGGGGGGGGGGTTCTAAACGGTCCTTTCGAAGAGACATAGTGAGAGTGTGAGCGAAGAAGCTGCTGCTTGCCGGTCTGAGGGATGACAGATGGTACGGCAGAGGGTGGAGTCATCAGCAAAGAGATATAGAGGCTTTTCCAGAGAGTCGGAGAGATCATTGATGAAAATCAGAAAATGAACAGGGCACAGAACGCTACCTTGAGGAACTCCAGCCTGGACAGGAAGAGGGGATGAAAGAACTCCATTTAGGGCCACACA
>NW_028223491.1:5000-9000 GCF_056783735.1 Eptatretus burgeri
AGAGAAAGAGACAGAGAGGGGGCAGAGAGAGAGAGACAGAGAGGTGGCACAGAGAGAGAGAGAGGTGGCAGAGAGAGAGAAACAGAGACGGAGAGAGGGAGAGAGGGAGAGAGAGATGAGAGAGAGATGGGCAGAGAGAGAGGGGCAGAGAGAGAGGGGCAGAGAGAGAGAGAGGGGCAGAGAGAGAGGGGCAGAGAGAGAGGGGGCAGAGAGAGAGGGGGCAGAGAGAGAGGGGCAAAGAGAGAGAGAGAGAGGAGGGCAAAGAGAGAGAGGGAGAGGGGCAGAGAGAGAGGGAGAGGGGCAGAGAGAGAGAGGGGCAGAGAGAGAGAGAGGCGAGAGAGAGAGAGGGGGGCAGAGAGAGAGGGGGCAGAGAGAGAGGAGGGCAGAGAGAGAGAGGGGCAGAGAGAGAGGGCAGAGAGAGAGAGAGAGAGAGAGAGAGAGGGGGCAGAGAGAGAGAGAGAGGGGAGAGAGAGAGAGAGGGCAGAGAGAGAGAGGGCAGAGAGAGAGAGGGCAGAGAGATAGAGGGCAGAGAGAGAGGGGGCAGAGAGAGAGGGCAGAGAGAGAGAGGGCAGAGAGAGAGAGAGGGCAGAGAGAGAGAGAGCAGAGAGAGAGAGGGCAGAGAGAGAGGGGGCAGAGAGAGAGGGCAGAGAGAGAGAGAGAGGGGGGAGAGAGAGAGAGGGCAGAGAGAGAGAGGGCAGAGAGAGAGAGAGAGAGGGCAGAGAGAGAGAGAGAGAGAGAGGGCAGAGAGAGAGAGAGAGGGCAGAGAGAGAGAGAGAGGGCAGAGAGAGAGAGAGAGAGAGAGAGAGAGGGCAGAGAGAGGGCAGAGAGAGAGAGGGCAGAGAGAGAGAGGGCAGAGAGAGAGAGGGCAGAGAGAGAGAGGGCAGAGAGAGAGAGAGAGAGAGAGAGAGAGAGGGCAGAGAGAGAGAGAGGGCAGAGAGAGAGAGGGCAGAGAGAGAGAGGGCAGAGAGAGAGAGGGCAGAGAGAGAGAGGGCAGAGAGAGAGGGCAGAGAGAGAGAGGCAGAGAGAGAGAGAGGGCAGAGAGAGAGAGAGAGAGAGAGAGAGAGAGAGAGAGAGAGAGAGAGAGAGAGAGGGCAGAGAGAGAGAGGGCAGAGAGAGAGAGAGAGAGAGAGGCAGAGAGAGAGAGAGAGGGCAGAGAGAGAGAGAGAGGGCAGAGAGAGAGAGAGAGGGAGGAGAGAGAGAGAGAGGGGAGAGAGAGAGAGAGAGAGAGCGGAGAGAGAGAGAGAGGGCAGAGAGAGAGAGAGAGGGCAGAGAGAGAGAGAGAGAGGGCAGAGAGAGAGAGAGAGAGGGCAGAGAGAGAGAGGGGCAGAGAGAGAGAGCAGTGGGCAGAGAGCAGAGGGCAGAGAGAGAGAGAGAGGGCAGAGAGAAAGAGAGAGGGCAGAGAGAAAGAGAGAGGGCAGAGAGAAAGAGAGAGGGCAGAGAGAAAGAGAGAGGGCAGAGAGAAAGAGAGAGAGACAGAGAGAAGGAGAGAGGGCAGAGAGAAAGGAGAGAGGGCAGAGAGAAAGGAGAGAGGGCAGAGAGAAAGAGAGAGGGCAGAGAGAAAGAGAGAGGGCAGAGAGAAAGAGAGAGGGCAGAGAGAAAGAGAGAGGGCAGAGAGAAGGAGAGAGGGCAGAGAGAAAGGAGAGAGGGCAGAGAGAAAGGAGAGAGGGCAGAGAGAAAGAGAGAGGGCAGAGAGAAAGAGAGAGGGCAGAGAGAAAGAGAGAGGGCAGAGAGAAAGAGAGAGGGCAGAGAGAAAGAGAGAGGGCAGAGAGAAAGAGAGAGGGTAGAGAGAAAGAGAGAGAGAGAGAGGAGAGAGGGCAGAGAGAGAGAGAGAGGAGAGGGGGCAGAGAGAAAGAGAGAGGGCAGAGAGAAAGAGAGAGGGCAGAGAGAAAGAGAGAGCGCAGAGAGAAAGAGAGAGGGCAGAGAGAAAGAGAGAGGGCAGAGAGAAAGAGAGAGGGCAGAGAGAAAGAGAGAGGGCAGAGAGAAAGAGAGAGGGCAGAGAGAAAGAGAGAGGGCAGAGAGAAAGAGAGAGGGCAGAGAGAAAGAGAGAGGGCAGAGAGAAAGAGAGAGGGCAGAGAGAAAGAGAGAGGGCAGAGAGAAAGCAGAGAGAGAGAGAGGGGCAGAGAGAGAGAGGAGCAGAGAGAGAGGGGCAGAGAGAGAGGGGCAGAGAGAGAGGGCAGAGAGAGAGGGGGCGAGAGAGAGGGGGCGAGAGAGAGGGGGGCGAGAGAGAGGGGGGCGAGAGAGAGGGGGCGAGAGAGAGGGGGGGCGAGAGAGAGGGGGGCGAGAGAGAGGGGGCGAGAGAGAGGGGGGCGAGAGAGAGAGGGGCGAGAGAGAGGGGGCGAGAGAGAGAGGGGGCGAGAGAGAGGGGGCGAGAGAGAGGGGGCGAGAGAGAGGGGGCGAGAGAGAGGGGGCGAGAGAGAGGGGGGCGAGAGAGAGGGGGCGAGAGAGAGGGGGGCGAGAGAGAGGGGGGCGAGAGAGAGGGGGCGAGAGAGAGAGGGGGCGAGAGAGAGGGGGCGAGAGAGAGGGGGCGAGAGAGAGGGGGCGAGAGAGAGGGCGAGAGAGAGGGGCCGAGAGAGAGGGGCGAGAGAGAAGAGGGGGGCGAGAGAGAGGGGGCGAGAGAGAGAGGGGGGGCGAGAGAGAGGGGGCGAGAGAGAGGGGGGCGAGAGAGAGGGGGCGAGAGAGAGGGGGCGAGAGAGAGGGGGCGAGAGAGAGGGGGGCGAGAGAGAGGGGGGCGAGAGAGGGGGGCGAGAGAGGGGGCCGAGAGAGAGAGGGGGCCGAGAGAGGGGGCGAGAGAGGGGGCCGAGAGAGGGGGCCGAGAGAGAGGAGGGGGGCCGAGAGAGGGGAGCCGAGAGAGGGGTCCGAGAGAGAGGGGTCCGAGAGAGAGGGGTCCGAGAGAGAGGGGTCCGAGAGAGAGGGGTCCGAGAGAGAGGGGTCCGAGAGAGAGGGGTCCGAGAGAGAGGGGTCCGAGAGAGAGGGGTCCGAGAGAGAGGGGGGCGCGAGAGAGGGGGCCGAGAGAGAGGGGGCCGAGAGAGAGGTGGCCGAGAGAGAGAGGGGCCGAGAGAGAGAGAGGGGCCGAGAGAGAGAGAGGGGCCGAGAGAGAGGGGGCCGAGAGAGAGGGGGCCGAGAGAGAGGGGGCCGAGAGAGAGGTGGCCGAGAGAGAGAGGGGCCGAGAGAGAGAGAGGGGCCGAGAGAGAGAGAGGGGCCGAGAGAGAGAGAGGGGCCGAGAGAGAGAGAGGGGCCGAGAGAGAGAGAGGGGCCGAGAGAGAGAGAGGGGCCGAGAGAGAGAGGGGCCGAGAGAGAGAGAGGGGCCGAGAGAGAGAGAGGGGCCGAGAGAGAGAGAGGGGCCGAGAGAGAGAGAGGGGCCGAGAGAGAGAGAGAGGGGCCGAGAGAGAGAGAGAGGACCCGAGAGAGAGAGAGGGGCCGAGAGAGAGAGAGGGGCCGAGAGAGAGAGAGGGGCCGAGAGAGAGAGAGGGGCCGAGAGAGAGAGAGGGGCCGAGAGAGAGAGAGGGGCCGAGAGAGAGAGAGGGGCCGAGAGAGAGAGAGCGCCGAGAGAGAGAGAGGGGCCGAGAGAGAGAGAGGGGCCGAGAGAGAGAGAGGGGGCCGAGAGAGAGAGAGGGGGCCGAGAGAGAGAGAGAGGGGCCGAGAGAGAGAGAGGGGCCGAGAGAGAGAGAGGGGCCGAGAGAGAGAGAGGGGCCGAGAGAGAGAGAGGGGCCGAGAGAGAGAGAGGGGCCGAGAGAGAGAGAGGGGCCGAGAGAGAGAGAGGGGCCGAGAGAGAGAGAGGGGCCGAGAGAGAGAGAGGGGCCGAGAGACAGACAGACAGACAGACAGACAGACAGACAGACAGACAGACAGACAGACAGACAGACAGACATAAATAATTCGGATTAATAAAATATTAATAAACCCTCTGATGACACCGATGGTTGAAAACCCTCAATCACAAAACCGTTTCAACCCAACCTCGGCTACTCATGTACATCGTTGTTGTTTTGTCTGCAGCATG
>NW_028223492.1:0-9000 GCF_056783735.1 Eptatretus burgeri
TATTACTCTAGTTGTTGTTGATACAATGCGTATCACGGGGTGTTTTTTAAGTAAATTTACAATATTCTCATTTGTACTACACAAGAACCTTGATTTATGAAAGTTTTTTCCAGAAGCAGATTTACCCACAAGATTTATAATAATAGTTGTCATTTATATATGTAATTGTTTATAAAACAAAAAATATATCCCTTAATATCTCATCTTGTTTCACAACAATATATTTATATTTTTCAGTCGTGTGCTTCATATAATCCTCAAATTTCTTTTTACTACATAATGTAGAACAATTATCTCTCCAAAAATTATTGATATCTATTGAATTTAACTTGAATAAAATAAAAGTATTAGCATTGTTTCTGATGGAACGACGAGGAAGTTGAAAGTACGATTGACTAAGATAAATACAATTACAAGAAGAATGTCTCCCTCTTGTGTAGTAGCTGTCCATTACCGTTTGGTTTCTCTCATTAACACAATCATCAAAGATAACGAGGTTCTTTTTTGATTTATCCAAATCTTGGGAGACGGTATATCATCCGTATTATCACTAAGAATACAAGTTATAGGATTTGATTTCTTTTTACATATCTGTGTATCACAAAATAGTTGAATTATATCTTCAATGTTATAATCATTTAGGTTTTTTTGACGTTGAAATAAACCGATTATATCTTCTTTTTGAAGACCAGCATTAAAACCTTGTGAGAGTAGTTGATACTCTGGTTGAAAACTCGACTTTGTGAAAATTATTAAATTATCATAATCTAAAAAGTTGGGAGTGAGGAGCATTTTTAAAAGTAAGCAGGTTTTTCCACATCCACTTGAACCAACTATGAGACATCTTAATGAATTTGGGAGATTTTTATGGTTGTTAAATTTTATCTTATTTTCCCAAATAGGTAAAAAATCATTCATTTATATATTTGAAAAACAGGTTATTTAATTTATTATTGGCTTTTTTAGAAACTCTATATTTTATCCTAAGTTCAGGTTTAATTTCAAGATAATCCATTATTTTATTTATACAATATCTTGTGTTGATATTTCCCTGAAAATTACATCCATGAATAATATACAACAACAATCCTTTGAACATTTCTCTTATACGTTCAGTTTCTTCCCTTGTAAGGAAAGGTGTGTTATCATCCTCATACTTTACATTCATTTCTCTAATCAATCTTGTAAAGTAATTCATTTTTGGTGTAAATCTAAAAGAATTATTTTCCTTTTTATATTTTTTATTATCATTAATTAGAAGATAATCACAGAATATACATTGTTTATAGGCTTTTGACTCTGTGTTTAATCCCCGTCTTTCACACGCAGGACAATTCTCAAATTTGTCATATGGAGAATCAGGAAAGTCTAGCATATTTATAAAGTAAAACTTTACTTAAACTGAAATTCATCTATACTTTCAGTTGTATATTACCATCGATATCGATATATTTTTTTCATTATCAGATTCAACGACAACATTTTTTATATTAAAGGTAATTTTAAAATTATCGTTAACTACTATTGAACGAAATGTCATTTCACCTGATATATTAACATCCTTTATTTCATCAAGATTTACATCTTTAGGGTTGTTGAAAAAAATACAAATTTCTCCTTGCATATTACAGATGGTCTTATCTTTTCTTTCTAAAGCTTCATCCATAAGGTTTTTGTTCTTTGATACTTTTTCTTGTTTCATTGCTTTTTCTAGTTTTGAATATATTACTAGAAGGAGAGGAGAAACTTTTGTTAGAGATACTTTAATTGATGTTCTACCAGGTATACTAAAAGCCCTTCCACTGAAGGAAATTGAAGAACTCATATTATTTACCATAATAGTTTTTATCCAATAGTTGTTATATTTATCTTTGTTCAATTTTACATCCTTGACATATTTCTCAGTATCTTTAACAGATGAAGAGATTGATTGAAACTTGTCTTTTGTGTCTTGAAACATTGTATTTATTAAGTGAAAAAGTTGGAGGATAAAATGGTTTTAAGCACAGATTCACCTGTAAAACAAACGAAATTTTCATCAAGAAAATTTTAGTTTAAGCAAAGTTTTATTCTATAAATATGGTGAATACAACGTACTGCGATGTTTGTAATCACGAATATAAACATTATAGAAAACACCTCCGAACCAACAAACACACATTTAATCTGTTTCATAAAATATCTCCTCTTGAGTTGGAAAGAAAACATTGTGATATCTGTTCAAAGGATGTTTTGAAGAGTAGTTATAATAAACATCTTCAATCACAAAAACACAAGAAAAATGAGTTTAAAGTAAAGGGAGACTATTATATTGAAAACACTGATGGGGCATTTAAAGGGCATATAAAAATAAGGATTTTTCAATTTGGAGAACCCGGTCCATCATCAATAGCTGAATCAATTGAAATAGTGAAACCCGATGTTGAAAAATTTATTAAAAAGACATTAAAAGAAATGAAAACTTTAAAGTTTTATATGGGAGTGAAAATGAATATGAAAAGACAAGATGAAGAACAAACTCCTTATATGAGAACAGATCTTCATTTTATAACATCATTTCAAGATTTTTTGAATAGTGGGGTTTATGAAGAACTATCAAGACAAGAGGAGGATGTTGATAATACAGTGGTAGGAAGTGGATTCAATATTAAAAAATCATCTTTTAGATATACACATTCTAAAATCAAACCCTCTTAAAGCTTCTTCTTATATTGAATTACCAAAAGAAATAAAACTAAAGAAGGCAGTTGTTAATATTAAGAACAATGATAATAAATGTTTTCTCTGGTCTGTTCTTGCTCACTTACATCCACCAAAATGTAATTCAGAAAGAGTAAAACAATATATGAAATATGAGAATACCTTGGACATTAAAGATTTTAAATTCCCAATGCCATTAACAGATATTCCTAAATTTGAGAAAAAGAATAATCTTTCTATTAATGTATATGGATTAACGGATACAAACAAAGTTCAAATATTAAAAATTTCAAACAACTATAAAAATGAAGAAACACACATTGACCTTTTATATTTTAGTGTTGGAAAGAATTCACATTACACATACATCAATAATTTATCAAGATTAATCTCTTCTCAGGTATTCAGAACAGCAAACAAAATATATCCTTGTAAGCGATGTCTTAATTCATTTCATACAAAAGAACGATTAGAACAACATTCAAAATATTGTAGTAATCATAAATCAGCTGTAATTACAATGCCTAAACCTGGTGAAAAGATTTATTTTGAAGATTATAATAAATCTATCATGCACCCATTTGTGATATACGCTGATTTTGAATGTATCCTTAAAAAGATAAATACTGCTTCTCCTAATCCAAAAGAACCATATACAAATAAATATCAAAAACATATTCCTTGTGGTTTCTGTTATTATATCAAATCATCTGTTGGAGAAAAGTATAACAAACTTGAACATTATCGTGGAAAAAATGCTTCACAAGAGTTTGTAAAACGATTAGAAAAGGATTGTATAAGACTCACTAAATTAATGAAAGAAACAAATGAACCGATGAAATTAACCAAAGAAGAAAAATTAGAATTTAGAATGAACAATATCTGTCATATTTGTGAGGGGGAAATTAAGGAGTCTAAAGTTAGAGACCATTGTCATCTTACTGGTAAATATAGAGGTCCCGCTCATTCCTGTTGTAATCTTAATTATAAATTACCTTCTTTTATTCCAGTCTTTCTTCACAACAGCGCCAACTATGATACACATCTATTTATAAATGAACTTTCAAAAACACCAGGGAATATTTCTGCTATAACAAACACAAGTCAAAAGTATATTTCATTTTCAAAAATGATATTCACAAAACCTTTAACTCGTATTAGGTTTTTAGATTCTTACAAGTTTATGGGAACACCACTAGCCTACCTCGCATCAAATCTAAGCTCCACGGACTCTTTTCCAAATCTTAATTCATTCTTTCCAAAAGAGGAAATTCTCACTCAAGAGGAAATTCAGATTAAAGAGAGAATTCAAAGTAAAGAGGAAACTCTAATTAATGAAGAAATTCTAACTGAAGATGAAATTCTAATTATAAAGAAAATTCAGATTAAAGATGAAATTCTGATTAAAGAAGGAATTCTTACGAGAGAGGAAATTCAAACAAGGAATGAAATTCAAAGTAAAGAGAAAATTCTTACAAGTAAGGGAATTTATCCTTATGATTATATGGATTCATTTATGAGATTTAAAGAAACACAACTTCCTTCAAAAGAAAGTTTCTATAATAACCTTTATGAAGAAGAGATAAGTGATAAGGAATATAAACACGCACAAGAAATATGGAAAATATTTAAGATAAAGAACCTTGGAGAATATCACGATTTATATCTAAAAACAGATGTTTTATTGTTAGCTGATGTGTTTGAAGCTTTTAGATCACTCTGTCATAATAAAAATTGTTATGGATTAGATCCTGCCCACTATTTCACAGCTCCTGGTTTAGCTTGGAGTGCAATGTTGAAAATGACAAAACAAGATATAGATTTAATCAGTGATGTGGATATGCTTTTGATGATTGAGAAGTCCAAGAGAGGTGGAATATCACAAGTATGTTCAAAAAGATATGCTAAAGCAAATAATAAATATCTTCCAAATTATGATAGTGAAAAAGATAGTAATTATTTGATGTATTTTGATGCTAATAATTTGTATGGATGGGCAATGTCTCAATCTCTGCCTTATGGTAAATTAGAGTGGGTGGAAGAAAAGGATTATGAAAAGGCTTTGATGAATATTGTTATTTCTTCTCAAGAGGAATTGAATGACGAAGAAGAAGGTTATTATTTTGAAGTTGATTTGAGGTACCCGAGTGATCTTCATAATAAGCATAAAGATCTTCCTTTTGCATGTGAGAAAGAAACTCCAAAGAAAGAATGGTTAAGTGATTATCATAAAAGTTTTAATATTAAAGGTAAATCAACAGAAAAGTTATTAACAACATTCTATGATAAAGAGGGATATGTTTTGCATCAGAGAAGCTTAAAACAGTTTTTGAGAGAAGGATTGAGAGTAGCTAAAATTCATAGAGTTTTAAAATTTAAACAAAGTCCTTGGGTGAAAAAGTATATTCAATTCAATACAGATATGAGAGCAAATACAAAAGTAAAATTTGAAGGGGACTTTTATAAATTAATGAATAATGCTGTATTTGGAAAGACTATGGAAAATGTTAGAAACAGGCAAAACATTAGATTCGCAACATCTTGGAAAGAAGCTTCGAGATTGATAAATAAACCAAGTTTTGAGAGAGAAGAGGTTTTTTCAGAGAACTTTTCTGCAATTCATATGAAAAAGGAAAGTATTGTAATGGATAAACCAATTTATATTGGAACAGCAGTTCTTGATTTATCAAAGATATTGATGTATGATTATTTGTATAATGACTTAAAGAAAGAGTATGGTGAAAATGTTTCATTGTTATATATGGATACTGATAGTTTTATCCTAGATATAAAAACTGATGATGTTTATGAAGATATGAAGAAAAATATTGGAGTATATGATACAAGTAATTTCAGCAAGAAGAGTGAGTTATTTTCCAAAAAGAATGAAAAGGTTATTGGTAAGTTTAAGGATGAGTTGGGTGGAAAAGTAATGAGTGAGTTTATTGGATTGAGAGCAAAGGCATATGCTTATAAGTATGGTGAACAGATTGATAAGAGGTTAAAGGGAATAAAGAAATATGTAATAAAGAAATCAATAACTTTTAGAAATTATTATAATTGTTTGATGAATAAGAAAGAAGAATATAGGAAAATGAATACAATAAGAAGTTATAAACATGACATATATAGTGAAGAAGTAAATAAAAAGGCATTAGGAGCCTTTGATGATAAGAGATTTATTTTAGATAATGGAATAGATTGTGTTCCATATGGATATTGTATGATAGAGTGTATAAAATAGATTATGTTTTAACGATGGGAAGATGGGTTAGGGTTTTTTAAAGGCTACCGCTGCCTTTTTTCACAATATATAAATGGTTAAACCAAGTATTAATCAAACTAAAGAGTGGAGAAAATCTCAGTCTTGGTATACAAATGGAAAACATAATGAATGTGAAAAATATCAAATAAGTCTTATTGAAAAAATAACTAAAACAAAGGTAAATAAAACAAATAAGCGAATTAATTTAAAAACTAGTAAGTTAGAGGATGTAAAGAAAAAAATGAATATCCTTGAATGGACTGAAAACTTTGATGGTTATCAATTGAACAATGAAAAAACAATTTACTATAATCTCAAAATGATATGTGGCTCAGGAGGTGGTCAGATGAGAGCATTAAGAGAAGTTTATCATTTCGTAATGGCACAAATGGGGTATCTTAAAAAATATAAAGATTCAAATGTTTTGTTTGTCAATATTTTAGATGGGGATTATTGTGCAAAGAAAATTAAACTATTGAAGGAATTTGAGAATGAACAAATCTTTATAGGTTCAATGAGTGAGCTGTTCAACCCCCAGGTGTTCAATTCAATGAGGTTCAACCTCCAGGTTAAAAGGGGGGACAAATAAATATACCTTGGGATAAAAAGGGGATTTATTTTTAGGGAAAAAAAATATAAATCGCTGAAAATCCCCCATTCATTTACATGGGGAAAAGTGAGCCAGAATCAGTATTCTTACCCTACTGATAACACACCTTTCCTTACAAGGGAAGAAACTGAACGTATAAGAGAAATGTTCAAAGGATTGTTGTTATATATTATTCATGGATGTAATTTTCAGGGAAATATCAACACAAGATATTGTATGAATAAAATAATGGATTATCTTGAAATTAAACCTGAACTTAGGATAAAATATAGAGTTTCTAAAAAAGCCAATAATAAATTAAATAACCTGTTTTCCAAATATATAAATGAATGATTTTTTACCCATTTGGGAAAATAAGATAAAATTTAACAACCATAAAAATCTCCCAAATTCATTAAGATGTCTCATAGTTGGTTCAAGTGGATGTGGAAAAACCTGCTTACTTTTAAAGATGCTCCTCACTCCCAACTTTTTAGATTATGATAATTTAATAATATTCACAAAGTCGAGTTTTCAACCAGAGTCTCAACTACTCTCACAAGGTTTTAATGCTGGTCTTCAAAAAGAAGATATAATCGGTTTATTTAAACGTCAAAAAAACCTAAATGATTATAACATTGAAGATATAATTCAACTATTTTGTGATACACAGAGATGTAAAAAAGAATTCAAATCCGATAACTTGTATTCTTAGTGATAATACGGATGATATACCGTCTCCCCAAGATTTGGATAAATCAAAAAAGAACCTCGTTATCTTTGATGATTGTGTTAATGAGAGAAACCAAACGGTAATGGACAGCTACTACACAAGAGGGAGACATTCTTCTTGTAATTGTATTTATCTCAGTCAATCGTACTTTCAACTTCCTCGTCGTTCCATCAGAAACAATGCTAATACTTTTATTTTATTCAAGTTAAATTCAATAGATATCAATAATTTTTGGAGAGATAATTGTTCTACATTATGTAGTAAAAAGAAATTTGAGGATTACATGAAGCACACGACTGAAAAATATAAATATATTGTTGTGAAACAAGATGAGATATTAAGGGATATATTTTTTTGTTTTATAAACAATTACATATATAAATGACGACTATTATTGTAAATCTTGTGGGTAAATCTGCTTCTGGAAAAAACTTTCATAAATCAAGGTTCTTGTGTAGTACAAATGAGAATATTGTAAATTTACTTGAAAAACACCCCGTGATACGCATTGTATCAACAACAACTAGAGCAATAAGACCTGGAGAAGTAAAAGGTGAAGATTATCACTATATTTCAGTGGAGGAACATATGCGATTGAGGAATGAAGGTCAAATATTTGAGGAGGTTTCGCTTGGTACAACAAAATATTCACATTGTAAGAGTGAGTTAAGGAAACTAAAATCTGGTGGTCTTGGGATATTACAAACTAATCCATAAGGAACGAGACAAATTATTAAACATCTGAGCGGAGTGAAGATTTTATCATTCGGTTTTGATGTTGATGAAGAAACTCAACGAAAACGTATGAAAAGCAGAGATGCAAGTATTAGTGAAGAAGAAATTACAACTCGCATAAATGTTAATAAAGAATTTTATGAAATATTTAAAGAAAAGGATTTATATGAACACATCTACTTGAATGATGAAGAAAAGGAAAATTTCCCTGTTGATCTTTACAATTCATTAAATGATATTTTACAATAAATAAATGGATGCAAAAGAAAGAGCAAGAAGATTTAAGGAACATCAAGAGTTGGTTTCAAAAGTTGTAAAACAGCAGGAAGACATAAAGAAGAAACGCAGACAGAAACTAACGGGCGAAGAAGCATTTGAAAGAAAACAAGAGAAATTTTTTAAACCACTTTTAAAAACTTCCCAAGAAAAAATGAAAGATGTTTCCACAGTTCCCACAGTAGAATATACTCCTAAAAAACTTCAAATGTTAAAAGATTTTGATCAAATGACGGAGGAAGAATTAGAGCATTTAGGAGAATTAAAGGTATATGATGAAGGTTTATTTCAACAACTGGAAGAGATTAATCGACCCCCTGATTATATTGTGAATGCTCTTCAAAACAATGAATATTCAGCGGATTCAAAAACCAAAGCAAGACTCATTCCAACAGAACAACCAGCAATATTTCATCTTGTTCAAGAAAAGGTATTGATATTTAATGATGAATTAAGGTTCTTGGGTTCTGCTCAACCTGCTGTAAAACTAACTCCAAGATTAATGTTTCTTGTCACAAAAGATGGAAGACAAGGTTCAACTGTGAGGGATGAGTCAAAGTATATTGATAAACCATTGGATATGAAAAATAATGATGATAGAGTATATATTGATCTGCTGAACACTCTAAATTATAGGGTTAGTATTTCTAGTAAAAGTAGGAAAAATGAGAAGGAGAAACACATTATTCAGGCTTTAAGTAT
>NW_028223493.1:0-5000 GCF_056783735.1 Eptatretus burgeri
ATCAAACCGAGATTTGGTGTGACAGCCATGTTGCTAACCCACCGTTGATATCACCAGTTGGTCATGGCTGGTCCGCTTGTGAAGGTGGTGGAGTTACCCAGACTATGTATACTCAAGATTCCACTCCAGGTGAGGTTCGAGACTAAACACACCTCTACTGCACTGACAAAAACTGTGAAAACGGGAGGATGTGCCCTTGTGTCCTTGCAGGACTAGAGGGTATTGACATAATATGTAGCTGCACTGACTGCAACAATCACAGCAATGTCGTATCACAGGAAAATGAAAATGCAACAGAGATAGACACTGTTTTAGATATTTAGATGCATGGCCAGCTGATTTCAGATGTGATCAGTGTCGAAAGATTCATGAGTGGGTTTCACTGTGCAACAATATAAACGTATTGAACAGATTTTACTCAAAGGTGTGAATCTTTTTATCAGGGTTCAACTGCAATTCCATTCATGAGACAATCTGACTGGTTCATCAAATCAGACTTAGGACTGTTATAACATGTAATCACAATATCATGCGAAAAAAGAGGCAATTGTGCCATAAAATTAGAAAAACAAAATTGCCGATTTGGATGTATCCGAAGGGTCTTTTACCCCTTGGCAGCATAAAAGTCCATGAAATAATGAAATAGCTTGCATAATATCAATTTCTAATAGTAACCCTGATATTTTCCATAGTTTTCCATGATAACAGTTCATTTTTGCATAAAAGATGCCGATTTTAGAAAAATGACAATTTTCACTCGAACCACACACATGTCAGAGAAAGGATTAATTTACCTGGTTGTGAACATTCTATCATAGCTTAACTGACATATTCGTTAATGAAACACCCTGCCTGATCAAAATAATCAAATTTGGCACTTTTAAAACATATATTGGGCATTTAATAAGAGAAAACATACAAGTTTGTGCTAAAATTGCACAAAAACTGCCAAATTTGGGGGTATTTTGTGGGTCCTTAACTCCCCTGGGAGCCTAAAACCCCCTGAAATATCTTAAAACATGTCCAATACATAGAAATACCCTGAAATAATCAACCGTTCTACATGTATTATATGCTTATTGAAGTAAATAATGAATTATTGAAAATGGCCATGTTCCCGCACTCAAGGGGTTCATTCACCATGTTGTGCAGAATTTCAACAACTGCAACCTCAGTTTTCGAAAACTAGTCATCCATAGGGTTCAAAATGAGACCGGTTTCAGGTTGTTATACCTCCGGTAGGGGTAGCTCCTAAATTCGAGCCCTTTTTCAGCCCCGGCCACAACACTACATGCTGAACACCGACGTGTACGAGCTGGTCACGAGCTGCTTGAGATGCAGTGGCATTTTGTTGTTGAGGATCTTGTTTCAGGTCACTGACATGTTGTCATCAGGACCTGAGTAGCTCGAAGTGTAACTCATGAGAAACCATTGAACTGCATGGAAGACTGTCAGGATAATGGCGATTCACGTTGTACACTTTTGTGTCGCCACCGCAACGCCCCTTCACCACCCACATGCCGCCATGTTGCTCGGCCCAGTGAATGATTCAGCGCCACCCGCGTTCCGTTATGTTGATGTGAGGAAGTGTTCATTTCGACGTTGACTTTCAACTCAAAATTAACATTCGATATGCAAAATCTCCCAAGAATTTATCACGCAAGTCGAAATAGATCTCCAACGAGTGGGCTTCCCAAGATGGCGCTTGGTGGCGACAAATTCTCACCACACATAATCTTTCCAGTCTGAAATGGTTTCCGGAACAGTGCAACGTGACGTGCGCGGAGGACTGACATTGATCTACTTTATGTTCATACGCACGGCTGTGTCACTCACTTCATAATATATCCTTACGTAATAATACACAAGGGGACCTATAATCTGCAATAAACGATTATAATTACGAATACACATTTCTTACCCGTGGTATCGTTCGTTTAGGTATCTGTCGTTCTAAATATGGTATCAACATAAAAACTGAATGGATAACTGCAACTGTAACTTATGATTAATGCAAACTATTCCATGACGAGTGTCCATTTTGAATGCTGGTGTGTCGTCATCCATTTTTTAACAACCTCCAGAAACACTGGACCACCCGAGCTGTCATTCTGGTTAATCCCCGAAACTGGTTATCTGAGTTTCACGAATAATTATTCCGTTTTTAATGTAATATATCATCGAGTTTTACAAATCACACGAAGTTGATTGTTAAACAAAAGATCCGTCGGCATTTGAACAATTGAATGTTCCTTTGTTGTCGTGTTGCTTAGCAACCGAATGTAACAAAGCTTGACAATGCTTCCTTCAGTTCTGTTCATTCAGACTGAGTGATTGTGACGCTTTTAAGAGGCTCTCCAGTTTTGACTCTGACGAGCTTATTTTTTGACAAGTATCCACTCATTTTAACTTCATCAGCAGGTGAGGGGGCACCGTGTGTGTGTGTGTGTGTGTGTGTGTGTGTGTGTGTGTGTGTGTGTGTGTGTGTGTGTGTGTGTGTGTGTGTGTGTGTGTGTGATGTACCAAAGTTTGGCAAGGCATAAAAATATCTGGTCCAAGGGGGTGTGCAGGGGGTTTGAGCCCCCCAAGAGTAACTGTTTCTCCTGATCCAGGTGGGCTTTAGGATGTGCAATCTCAATTTTTAAAATTATTTCCAAATCGAGTAAACTACAGAATGAGATAACAGTCATATTGTGAGTAGGGTAATATATTGGACTGATTGTCATTTTTCATGGAAGAATATGAGTCTTGACCCTGATCGTGATTGGGTCGAGACCATGATCATGATCGGATGACAGCGTGATCCTGATTGGGTGAAGAGCATGCTGCTAGTGATTGAGATATTAATTTTGATCATTTATTTTTTTTATTTCTGTTTTTTTTTTCCCCTCATTCACTTTTTATCTCTGTTCTCCCTGTTTTACAACATCAGCGATGAAGCATAAATCAAATCTTGCTAATGTGCTGGATAAACAATGCCAAAAGTTCCGTTGGCAGTTGAACAATTGAATGTTCCTTTGTTGTCGTGTTGCTAAGCAACTGAATGTAACAAAGCTCGACAATGCTTGCAACTTGCTTCAGTTCTGTTCATTCAGACTGAGTGATTGTGACGCTTTTTGATTGTGACGATTGTGACGCTTTTTGAGCGATTGTGACGATTCAAGGGTTTTCCTTTCGAGCCACGTTGGGCGATCTCCTGGACAAACTGGTGTGTTGTCCAAATGATATCGCGATATCACGGTGTTCACGCCAAAAATATGATTGAAACATTTGGGTTTTGGTGTGTTTTATGTTTGCAGATGATGATTCGAACGGGGTCTCTTCCGATTCAAACGGACCCACCAATGGATATCTCACTGCAGTGGCAGAGAATTGCGGACGTTGGTTTGGGTCTCAGGAACTTAGGAAACACATGCTTTGTCAATGCGACTCTCCAGTGTCTATCATATACACCACCCCTCGCAAACTACCTTCTGTCAAAGGGGGACGGCAACGACTGTAAGTATCTCATTCTGTTCGTGTAACCACAGTTCCAGTTTCTCCATCCTTCCTGCAAGCTGCAACCGTTACATCTTTACTTCCAGTCTCAATATGATACACACACAGCTTGCTTATCGATGACCCCAAGTGGTCTACTTGGATGGATTGGTCTTGAATGGCATCGTTATTAAACTTTTGTTGTTTTCATCACACGCAGGTCAACACTTTTCATGCGCACTGTGCATGATGCGGTCACACCTGAACAATGTGTTCTCGGACCAAGAGACCCCAGTAAAGCCATGGGCCTTCATTCGCAGACTCCAAAGTGAGTACAATTTGTGTCCATGAGAGTGGAAGACCATTTGTATTAAACAGTGTTTGGAAGAGTTCTGTGTGCACGATATAGCACTAGCTCATGTGTTCTCTGTTGAATTGTTGAAGGAAGATCTGTATTGATAAGGATGTAACTCCATGCATTGTAATTTACCAGTTACCACTACTGTGTTGTAGTCCTTTTATCGTAATTTACCACTACTCCGTGGTAGTCCTATATAAAGCTCCAGTCCAGGGGCCACAGTATTAAAGAAGAACAATCAGAAAGTCAGGTCGAAGGTAAATTAGGGGTCTTCGACTCAGAGCATGGAATATGGTCTCCTTGGAAAGGTTCAAGTTGGAATTGGATAGGACCTCGACGCATTTGGGATGGAGGGGTCCATACTCCATAGACATTGATAGGACTGGTAGATAACTTCGGTGTTTACTGTTGATGGGTGCCCAGGATAGGTGAAGTGTGTGAGATGGTCTTGTATTAAAATGAATATGCCGATTGTGTTTGTTCATTCCCCATCCCACAACTCCCTTTATCCCCCATAAAAAAACTAAACAATGAGAATTGAAGAGAAAAAAGCCACTCTGGAAATGTCCTGGTGTTGCCCCACTGCTCGCCCCCATCTTCCTCACCTCCCCAACTCCCCACCCCACCACCCACCGGTGAAATTAAGTCCATCAACTGAGAGATTTAATTCATTGGGTGTGGACATAGCACAGGCATGATGGGCCAATGGTCCCCCTACTTGGTTACAATCTCAGTTTTCGGGTTTCAGAAGGTGGAATGGATTTCTCCCAGGATTCTCACCCCTCCGTTTTGGGAACGAATCACGATTCGTGGACCAAGCTGTGAAGGTTTGTTTTTCTCAAGTTTTTGTTCCGAGGTTTCTTTTCAGGATCGTCACTGAACCCTGGATACCTTGCAACTGGAGTTCCCTTGGGTTCCAGCAAGTTCCTTCAACATCCAGTATTTACAAGTTTACGTAACTTGTGAATTTGTTGACTGGGACTCAGTGGTTGTTTGCGCATTGCAGTTCACGGTTCACGACCTTCTCCTCAGTGATCGTGGTCCGAGGCAGGAAGGGCGATTTGATCTTCCTCCTCATTGCATCCTCTCTGGGGATCGCAACGTTTGTGTATTTATTCGGAAATGAAGGTGATTTACCTTATAAAAGGGTTCATTGTCCCCGTCG
>NW_028223494.1:0-9000 GCF_056783735.1 Eptatretus burgeri
GTTCATCTTGATTCTTTTCTTTCTTTTTCATTGACTTGATTTTTAGCTGTTCATTGAGTAGGTGTTCATCTTGATTTTTAGCTGTTCATTAACTAGGTGTTCAATTAGGATTCTTTCTTTCTTTTTCATTGAGTAGGTGTTCATCTTGATTCTTTTCTTTCTTTTTCATTGACTTGATTTTTAGCTGTTCATTAACTAGGTGTTCATCTTGATTCTTTTCTTTCTTTTTCATTGACTTGATTTTTAGCTGTTCATTGAGTAGGTGTTCATCTAGATTTTTAGCTGTTCATTGAGTAGGTGTTCAATTGGAATATATTAACAGTTCATTGATTAGGTGTTCATCTTGATTTTTAGCTGTTCATTAACTAGGTGTTCAATTAGGATTCTTTCTTTCTGTTTATTGAGTAGGTGTTCATCTTGATTCTTTTCTTTCTTTTTCATTGACTTGATTTTTAACTGTTCATTGAGTAGGTGTTCATCTTGATTTTTAGCTGTTCATTAACTAGGTGTTCATCTTGATTCTTTTCTTTCTTTTTTATTGATTAGATGAGTAGATGTTCAATTAGGATTCTTTCTTTCTTTTCATTGATGAGATGAGTAGGTGTTCAATTAGAATATATTAACAGTTCATTAACTAGGTGTTCAATTGGGATTCTTTCTTTCTTTTCATTGAGTAGGTGTTCAATTAGAATATTAACAGTTCATTGAGTAGGTGTTCAATTAGAATATTAACAGTTCATTGAGTAGGTGTTCAATTAGAATATATTAACTGTTCATTGAGTAGGTGTTCATCTTGATTCTTTTCTTTCTTTTTCATTGACTTGATTAGTAGGTGTTCATCTTGATTCTTTTCTTTCTGTTCATTGAGTGGGTGTTCAATTGGAATATATTAACAGTTCATTGATTAGGTGTTCAATTAGGATTCTTTCTTTCTTTTCATTGATTAGATAAGTAGGTGTTCATCTTGATTCTTTTCTTTCTTTTTCATTGACTTGGTGTTCATCTTGATTCTTTTCTTTCTTTTTCATTGAGTAGGTGTTCAATTAGAATATATTAACAGTTCATTGATTAAATGAGTAGGTGTTCAATTAGAATATATTAACAGTTCATTGATTAGAATATTTCTTTCTGTACATTAACTAGGTGTTCATCTTGATTCTTTTCTTTCTGTTCATTAACTAGGTGTTCAATTAGAATATATTAACAGTTCATTGATTAGAATATTTCTTTCTGTACATTAACTAGGTGTTCATCTTGATTTTTAGCTGTTCATTAACTAGGTGTTCATCTTGATTTTTAGCTGTTCATTGAGTAGGTGTTCATCTTGATTCTTTTCTTTCTGTACATTAACTTGGTGTTCATCTTGATTCTTTTCTTTCTTTTTCATTGACTTGATGAGTAGGTGTTCAATTAGAATATTAACAGTTCATTGATTAGATAAGTAGGTGTTCAATTAGGATTCTTTCTTTCTTTTCATTGATTAGATGAGTAGGTGTTCAATTAGAATATATTAACAGTTTATTGATTAGGTGTTCATATGGATTCTTTCTTTCTGTACATTAACTTGGTGTTCATCTTGATTCTTTTCTTTCTGTTCATTAACTAGGTGTTCAATTAGAATATATTAACAGTTCATTGATTAGAATATTTCTTTCTGTACATTAACTAGGTGTTCATCTTGATTTTTAGCTGTTCATTAACTAGGTGTTCATCTTGATTTTTAGCTGTTCATTGAGTAGGTGTTCATCTTGATTCTTTTCTTTCTGTACATTAACTTGGTGTTCATCTTGATTCTTTTCTTTCTTTTTCATTGACTTGATGAGTAGGTGTTCAATTAGAATATTAACAGTTCATTGATTAGATAAGTAGGTGTTCAATTAGGATTCTTTCTTTCTTTTCATCGAATAGATGAGTAGGTGTTCAATTAGAATATATTAACAGTTCATTGATTAGATGAGTAGGTGTTCAATTAGAATATATTAACAGTTCATTGAGTAGGTGTTCAATTAGAATATATTAACAGTTCATTGATTAGATGAGTAGGTGTTCAATTAGAATATATTAACAGTTCATTGATTAGAATATTTCTTTCTGTACATTAACTAGGTGTTCATCTTGATTCTTTTCTTTCTGTTCATTGAGTAGGTGTTCAATTAGAATATATTAACAGTTCATTGAGTAGGTGTTCAATTAGAATATATTAACAGTTCATTGAGTAGGTGTTCAATTAGGATTCTTTCTTTCTTTTTCATTGACTTGGTGTTCAATTAGGATTCTTTCTTTCTTTTCATTGATTAGATGAGTAGATGTTCAATTAGAATATATTAACAGTTCATTGAGTAGGTGTTCAATTAGAATATATTAACAGTTCATTGATTAGATAAGTAGATGTTCAATTGTGATTCTTTCTTTCTGTTCATTGAGTAGGTGTTCAATTAGAATATATTAACAGTTCATTGATTAGAATATATCTTTTTCATTGAGTCGATAAGTAGGTGTTCAATTAGAATATATTAACAGTTCATTGATTAGAATATTTCTTTCTGTACATTAACTAGGTGTTCATCTTGATTCTTTTCTTTCTGTTCATTGAGTAGGTGTTCAATTAGAATATATTAACAGTTCATTGAGTAGGTGTTCAATTAGAATATATTAACAGTTCATTGATTAGATGAGTAGGTGTTCAATTAGAATATTAACAGTTCATTGAGTAGGTGTTCAATTAGGATTCTTTCTTTCTTTTTCATTGACTTGGTGTTCAATTAGGATTCTTTCTTTCTTTTCATTGATTAGATGAGTAGATGTTCAATTAGGATTCTTTCTTTCTTTTCATTGAGTAGGTGTTCAATTAGAATATTAACAGTTCATTAACTAGGTGTTCATATGGATTCTTTCTTTCTTTTTCATTGAGTAGGTGTTCATATGGATTCTTTCTTTCTGTTCATTAACTAGGTGTTCATCTTGATTCTTTTCTTTCTTTTTCATTGACTTGATTAGTAGGTGTTCATCTTGATTCTTTTCTTTCTTTTTTCATTGACTTGATTTTTAGCTGTTCATTAACTAGGTGTTCATCTTGATTCTTTTCTTTCTGTACATTAACTAGGTGTTCATATGGATTCTTTCTTTCTGTTCATTAACTAGGTGTTCATCTTGATTTTTAGCTGTTCATTAACTAGGTGTTCATCTTGATTCTTTTCTTTCTTTTTCATTGACTTGATTAGTAGGTGTTCATCTTGATTCTTTTTTTTCTTTTCATTGACTTGATTAGTAGGTGTTCATCTTGATTCTTTTTCCTTTTCATTGACTTGATTAGTAGGTGTTCATCTTGATTCTTTTCTTTCTGTTCATTGAGTAGGTGTTCAATTGGAATATATTAACAGTTTATTGATTAGGTGTTCAATTAGGATTCTTTCTTTCTTTTCATTGACTTGGTGTTCATATGGATTCTTTCTTTCTGTACATTAACTAGGTGTTCATATGGATTCTTTCTTTCTGTTCATTAACTAGGTGTTCATCTTGATTCTTTTCTTTCTTTTTCATTGACTTGATTTTTAGCTGTTCATTGAGTAGGTGTTCATATGGATTCTTTCTTTCTGTACATTAACTAGGTGTTCAATTGGAATATATTAACAGTTTATTGATTAGGTGTTCAATTAGAATATATTAACAGTTTATTGAGTAGATGTTCAATTGTGATTCTTTCTTTCTTTTCATTGATTAGATGAGTAGATGTTCAATTAGGATTCTTTCTTTCTGTACATTGATTAGAATATTTCTTTTTCATTGAGTAGGTGTTCATATGGATTCTTTCTGTACATTAACTAGGTGTTTAATTAGAATATATTAACAGTTCATTAACTAGGTGTTCAATTGGAATATTAACAGTTTATTGATTAGATTATTTCTTTTTCATTGGGTAGGTGTTCATATGGATTCTTTCTTTCTGTTCATTAACAAGGTGTTCATCTTGATTCTTTTCTTTCTTTTTCATTGACTTGATGGGTAGGTGTTCAATTAGAATATTAACAGTTCATTGAGTAGGTGTTCAATTAGGATTCTTTCTTTCTTTTCATTGATTAGAATATTAACAGTTCATTGAGTAGGTGTTCAATTAGAATATTAACAGTTCATTGAGTAGGTGTTCAATTAGAATATTAACAGTTCATTGAGTAGGTGTTCAATTAGAATATTAACAGTTCATTGAGTGGATGTTCAATTGTGATTCTTTCTTTCTTTTCATTGACTTGATTTTTAGCTGTTCATTGACTAGGTGTTCAATTAGAATATTTCTTTTTGAAAAGGGTTTTACTGAACGATGGACGAAAGAACTTTTTAAAATTGTTGATGTAATAGATACAGTTCCTTGGACTTATAAAATATATGATTTGGAAGGGGAAGAGATTTTAGGTTCATTTTATTCACAGGAATTACAAAAGACAAAACTAAGCAGATAATACACCTTTGTGGACACTAGAGGGACAAGTCCGAGGTGTATAACAGTATATAATGTGTGTCAAGGGGGACGTTCTTAGATCTGTGAACCCCAAACACAGAATCCTCAACTGAATAGTCAAGGCTTAACTTTTGTTTGTGTGTGTGTGTGCAATGGGAGCAATAGGTTGGCGCTTCACTCCCTCCTACTATACACCGTTGTGGACACTCGAGGGCCAAGTCCGAGGTGTATAACAGTATATAATGTGTGTCAAGGGGGACGTTCTTAGATCTGTGAACCCCAAACACAGAATCCTCAACTGAATAGTCAAGGCTTAACTTTTGTTTGTTGATGTGTATGTGTGTGTGTCCCAACCCTCACATTCAAAATCTCAACCCCAACCCTCACATTCAAAATCTCAACCCCAACTCAATCCTCGCCCAACACAGTCTTTTTCAAAATGAGATTTCCACCTATATATATATATATATTTTACGTTTTTTTTTTTTTTTCTCTTCTTCCAATTCTGTCTTTTAAGGCTTTCAGGTTTGATGACGTAGAAAGGGGGAGTAAGCCTGCACTTTCTTCCCAGAACTTTCTTGATCTTGCTCCCATCAAGCACCATCCAACAAAGAACTACATCGATAGGTTTAGATCCCAAAGAGTGATAGCAACTCCAAAAGTCTCCAAAATATAAATAAATAAAATAATAATAATAATAAATAAATAAATAAATAAATAAAAGCCCCCAAAAAAGTTTCAAGTGTCCAACATAAACCCAACTTTCCAAGTCTTCAAGGTATAACCACATTCCCGTTGAGTTTCCAAGATATGTATCACATTGTGAGTTATCAATCCAGAACCCACATTTCAAGTATTCAAAGTAAAACCAACTTACAAAGTCTCTTAAGGATAACTCATTTACTGATTTTTTCAAAATTTGTGAGTCTCCAAGGTAGGCCCCATATTTAGAACCATCTTGGCAGAACCCTTTTCCTGAGTCTCCAAGGTAGTTATTTAAACCATCAAGGCAGAACTCATTTACTGATTTTTTCAAAATTTGTGAGTCTCCAAGGTAGGCCCTATATTTAGAACCATCTTGGCAGAACCCTTTTCCTGAGTCTCCAAGGTAGTTATTTAAACCATCAAGGCAGAACTCATTTACTGACTTTTTCAAAATTTGTGAGTCTCCAAGGTAGGCCCCATATTTAGAACCATCTTGGCAGAACCCTTTTCCTGAGTCTCCAAGGTAGTTATTTAAACCATCAAGGCAGAACTCATTTACTGATTTTTTCAAAATTTGTGAGTCTCCAAGGTAGGCCCCATATTTAGAACCATCTTGGCAGAACCCTTTTCCTGAGTCTCCAAGGTAGTTATTTAAACCATCAAGGCAGAACTCATTTACTGATTTTTTCAAAATTTGTGAGTCTCCAAGGTAAAACTTGTATTCTGGCTCATCAAGGTATAACTTATTCAGTGGGTATTGTCTTGATAACTCACAATGAGTACTATTGCTGTAAAACTCTTTTTCAGGATTTTGTTGGTCTCCAAGGTATAACTCTTTGGTTGGGTCATCAAGGACGAACTCGTTCTGTGGGTCTTGGTCGCTCATAAGGTCTTCAACCAAGCCAACAATTTCGCCCCAAGTTGTAGCAAAAGCAGTATTTTCATTTCGTATTTCAGACACAATTTCCTGTGAGAGAAAATAATAATGTATTAATTAAGTTATTTAATTATTAAATGAGTATGCTTCAATCAAAGTTTGAAAATAGGAAAATAAAAAATCTTACCTCAATAGATAAGAGGTTTGAATCCAGTTCATCAACTTGAAGGTTTAGTTCCATAGAAGACAGAGAGTTCCAAGGAACACCAAAGTCATCCCACTCAAGGTCTTCAACCAAGCCAACAATTTCCCCCAAAGTTGTAGCAAAAGCAGTATTTTCATTTCGTATTTCAGACACAATTTCCTGTGAGAGAAAATAATAATGTATTAATTAAGTTATTTAATTATTAAATGAGTATGCTTCAATCAAAGTTTGAAAATAGGAAAATAAAAAATCTTACCTCAATAGATAAGAGGTTTGAATCCAGTTCATCAACTTGAAGGTTTAGTTCCATAGAAGACAGACAGTTCGAGACAAGCACACAGAACACCATTGCCAGCAAGAACAAATGTTTAAAATGGAGCCTGGGTTTGAAGCTTTTATAGAGAAAGACTGGTGGGTGTGGTTTCCTTTGGAAATTCCCTGGGCAAGCCTAGGCAAGCCTTCATTGGGAAATTTTTCAAAACCATAACATCCTGTAATTTTCTAGTGATTTCTTTGTGAGTCAGAGATGAACTGGAAATGATGTAAGAGTGGGCGGGGCTTAGCAAAAGTAGGCGGAGCTTAGGAAAAGTGGGCGTGGCTTAGAAAAATACCTTATGAAAAGTGGGCGGAGCTTAGCAAAAGTGGGCGGGGCTTAGGAAAAGTGGGCGTGGCTTAGAAAAAAACCTCATGAAAAGTGGGCGGAGCTTAGCAAAAGTGGGCGGGGCTTAGGAAAAGTGGGCGTGGCTTAGAAAAAATACCTTATGAAAAGTGGGCGGAGCTTAGCAAAAGTGGGCGGGGCTTAGCAAAAGTGGGCGGGGCTTAAAGAAAAGTGGGCGGGGCTTATTGAATACCTTGTGGGGAGTGGGCGGGGCTTAACAAAAGTGGGCGGGGCTTAAAGAAAAGTGGGCGGGGCTTAACAAAAAATAACCTGTGGCTCAGGAGGTGGTCAAACAAGAGCATTAAGAGAAGTTTATCATTTCGTAATGGCACAAATGGGGTATCTTAAAAAATATAAAGATTCAAATGTTTTGTTTGTCAATATTTTAGATGGGGATTATTGTGCAAAGAAAATTAAACTATTGAAGGAATTTGAGAATGAACAAATCTTTATAGGTTCAATGAGTGAGTTGTTCAACCCCCAGGTGTTCAATTCAATGAGGTTCAACCTCCAGGTTAAAAGGGGAGACAAATAAATATACCTTGGGATAAAAAGGGGATTTATTTTTAGGGAAAAAAAATATAAATCGCTGAAAATCCCCCATTCATTTACATGGGGAAAAGTGAGCCAGAATCAGTATTCTTACCCTACTAACCACTTACGTCGCGCCTTCGTGACGTACGGGACACCAGAAGAGCTTGCGTCGGATGGGGGACCGGAGTTCACCTCCACCGAGACCAGGTCATATCCGTCATATCCGCACAGCCGACACCTGGGCAGAACACACCAAATGCCTTCCGCCACTTGCTGTAGGGGACCTAGTCCGCGTACAGAACCAGACAGGATTCCACCCAAAAAAAATGGGACAAGACAGGCAGTATCGTGGAGGTACGCCAACACGACCAATATGTGATCAAGATCGACGGCTCGGGCAGAGTCACACTTCGGAACAGGAAATTCCTGCGCAAGTTTAGCCCAGTTCGCAATGACCAGCTGCCACCCCGGTCTATCTATGATGATCTAGCAACCCGCATCACTGTACCTGCACCCGTTGTAACACCGCAACTGCCTGACCTCGACAGCGAACCCGTGACATCTGCGACGCCAACGGGGCCCACGCCGGCACTGACATCAGTATGCACACCCCGGCGCAAGACGACACCCGTTTCAGACACGCCAGCAGCACCAGGACGAGGCACACCGAGGCGCGCGATCCTTCAGACACCACCATCGGCCCCTGAAACCCCGAGAGCCCCATCCCCACTGGGGCCCGATGTGACACCACCAGCACCAGCAATAGGTCAACGCCGATCCACCAGAGCGACCAGCGTGCCTGCCTGGCACAAGGACTACTGCATGGAATAGTCACACGATGGGCGATATAAACTTTTGTTCATTCATTAAACTTAATATTTTCTCAGCCTTTATCTATTAACATAATAAAGACTCGGAGGGAGATAGAGAACATTGTACTTTACGGTACTTCTACATATCGACGGTCCCCTGTGCCAGTGCGCATGCGCAGCCTGAGCCGGAGCCAGGGATGTTGTGGGCGTTTCAACCTGTTCAATACTTGTTTGATTATTGTCGTTCCACGCTAATAAAGTGGTCGAACAAATTGAACTCTGTTCTTATTTAATATTGATGAAGAAGAAGAATGAATGAATTGTTCCTGATAGACTGATTTTTTTTTATTCAAGTGCAGCCTGTGCCTGCTTCGGGATGAATCATTTTCTGGCAGTGTGGCTGTGCCGCTGATGCAGTTCCCTGTTACCAATAAGCTGGTACTCATTTTGCCGACCTCAGAAAGATGACAGGCTGAGTGAGCCCACATGGTGTTAATTCAACAGCACAACAGGGGATAAAGACACTAAGATCTTAAGCCAGCCACCTTAACCGTTAAGCCAACACCATGATTCCTGATGGAGTAATAAGCAGAGTAAGTCATTTGAAAATACAATTTGGAAGCATTTTATTTTTTATGTTATCAAGAGATTTTAGGGAAGAGAAAGGTTTTATGAAGTGAAGATTGAGTTTGGGGATATTGAAAATAATAAGGGATCTGGAAATGAGTCACTGAGCATTGAGATAAGAGTTTGGTA
>NW_028223496.1:0-9000 GCF_056783735.1 Eptatretus burgeri
TCGGCCCCGCCTCCCTTCGAGCTTCTTGGAGAAGCTTCTTGAAGGGGGGCGTGACCTCTCGCTCTCCCTCCACCCCGCGCGGGGGCCGGGGGAGTCAGTCTTGGCTCAGAGCCAGGGAATTATTCCCCCAAAAAGAGGCCCCCACCTTTTCTCATCTTTGACCCCCGGCTCGGATCGCACTTTCCCCACACCGAGCGCGGAGAATTTCGACGGGAGAAACAGGCGGGAAAACCCCCGAGCATCGTTGTTGGTTTTTGTTTGTTCCCGGAGATTGTAACCGCACAGGGCCTACTGAATGGCAAGTGGCGAAGATGTGGCAGCGTAGATGGTGGAGGTGGTGTGGTTGTAGTGTGGTTGGTGCTGTGGTGGGGATGGCGTGGTTGTTGAGATGCTGTTTGTTTGAAATAAAAGATAGAACAGAAGAATGGCTAACTCAAAGCGTCGCAGCCCGGATGGATCACATAAATTCCCTCTATACAACCGGTGTGGGCTAACTACACATGTACTTACAGAGATATCTCACCTGAGGGCCCTTTATGGTGTAATGCGAATTTCCACAACCGTAACAATATATATATATATATGTACATAAAAATGACAAGTTTAGTTATAATCCAGGAAGTGGATACAAAACGATAACAGTCTCACCCGGAGCATACGAGATTTCTCAAATATCTTCCGAAATTGCTCGTCTTATGAAAGAACAGGGTGATGAACCAAAAAATATTGTTATAAACATTCAAAAACATACTTCAAAATCAACGATTAAAGTTAAAAATAACTACAAGGTTGATTTCACAATTGATAATTCATTTAGAGAGTTATTAGGTTTCTCCTCAAAAAAGATTGAAACTAATGGGACGTTTTACAGTGATAATGTCATTCAAATATCCTCAGGAATAAATTCGGTGTTAATTCACTGTGATTTGATTGATGGTGCTTATAATGATGGAAAAAAAACAAATACAATATTTTCATTCAGCGCATACTCAACCCCAATTGGTTATATTAAATAAGGTATTATAAGTTTCCATGGACAATAAAGATGCCTCATATTCTTTTGTTGTGTCAAGTTGTAGTGGGTATGGGAATGAAGATGTGTGGTCGCTTGTTGTGAAATTAAAACTCAGGATTGTGCTTCTCATCTTATTTAATATGAGATAAAATGTCTTTATATTGAGATTTATTAATTATTTTCATGTTCATCAACTGGTCTAAAATGGCTGATGCTTCATTAAAACAATTGTTATTTCCAGCCTTCTTACTGCCTAACAACAATAACAGTCTATTAACTAATTGCGATGGGTCATTTGGAAGAAAACTAATACCTGAACCAAGGATACTTAAAGCCTGAATAATGTGTTTCTCCTTCTCATTCTTCCTACTTTTACCAGAAAGAATAACCTTATAATTTAGAGTGTTCAGCAAATCAATATATACTCTATCATCATTATTTTCCATATCCAATGGTTTATCAATATACTTTGATTCATCCCTCACAGTTGAACCTTGTCTTCCATCTTTTGTGAGAAGAAACATTAATCTCGGAGTTAGTTTAACAGGGGGTTGAGCAGAACTTAAGAACCTTAATTCATCATTAAATATCAATACCTTTTCTTGAACAAGATGAAATATTGCTGGTTGTTCTGTTGGAATGAGTCCTGCTTTGGTTTTTGAATCCGCTGAATATTCATTGTTTTGAATAGCATTCACAATATAATCAGGGGGTTGATTAATCTCTTCCAGTTGTTGAAATAAACCTTCATCATCATATTCTAATTCTCCTAAATGCTCTAATTCTTCCTCCGTCATTTGACTGAAATCTTTTAACATTTGAAGCTTTCTGGGAGTATATTCTACTGTGGGAACTGTGGAAACATCTTTCATTTTTTCTTGGGAAGTTTTTAAAAGTGGTTTAAAAAATTTCTCTTGTTTTCTTTCAAATGCTTCTTCGCCCGTTAGTTTCTGTCTGCGTTTCTTCTTTATGTCTTCCTGTTGTTTTACAACCTTTGAAACCAACTCTTGATGTTCCTTAAATCTTCTTGCTCTTTCTTTTGTATCCATTTATTTATTGTAAAATATCATTTAATGAATTGTAAAGATTAACAGGGAAATTTTCCTTTTCTTCATCATTCAAGTGGATGTGTTCAAATAAATCCTTTTCTTTAAATATTTCATCAAATTCTTTATTAACATTAATGCGAGTTGTAATTTCTTCTTCACTAATACTTGCATCTCTGCTTTTCATACGTTTGCGTTGAGTTTCTTCATCAACATCAAAACCGAATGATAAAATCTTCACTCCGCTCAGATATTTAATAATTTGTCTCGTTCCTTCTGGATTAGTTTCTAATATCCCAACACCACCAGATTTTAGTTTCCTTAACTCACTCTTACAATGTGAATATTTTGTTGTACCAAGAGAAACCTCCTCAAATATTTGTCCTTCATTCCTCAATCGCATATGTTCCTCCACTGAAATAAAGTGATAATCTTCACCTTTTATTTCTCCAGGTCTTATTGCTCTAGTTGTTGTTGATACAATGCGTATCACGGGGTGTTTTTTAAGTAAATTTACAATATTCTCATTTGTACTACACAAGAACCTTGATTTATGAAAGTTTTTTCCAGAAGCAGATTTACCCACAAGATTTATAATAATAGTTGTCATTTATATATGTAATTGTTTATAAAACAAAAAATATATCCCTTAATATCTCATCTTGTTTCACAACAATATATTTATATTTTTCAGTAGTGTGCTTCATGTAATCCTCAAATTTATTTTTACTACATAATGTAGAACAATTATCTCTCCAAAAATTATTGATATCTATTGAATTTAACTTGAATAAAATAAAAGTATTAGCATTGTTTCTGATGGAACGACGAGGAAGTTGAAAGTACGATTGACTAAGATAAATACAATTACAAGAAGAATGTCTCCCTCTTGTGTAGTAGCTGTCCATTACCGTTTGGTTTGTCTCATTAACACAATCATCAAAGATAACGAGGTTCTTTTTTGATTTATCCAAATCTTGGGGAGACGGTATATCATCCGTATTATCACTAAGAATACAAGTTATAGGATTTGATTTCTTTTTACATCTCTGTGTATCACAAAATAGTTGAATTATATCTTCAATGTTATAATCATTTAGGTTTTTTGACGTTTAAATAAACCGATTATATCTTCTTTTTGAAGACCAGCATTAAAACCTTGTGAGAGTAGTTGATACTCTGGTTGAAAACTCGACTTTGTGAAAATTATTAAATTATCATAATCTAAAAAGTTGGGAGTGAGGAGCATTTTTAAAAGTAAGCAGGTTTTTCCACATCCACTTGAACCAACTATGAGACATCTTAATGAATTTGGGAGATTTTTATGGTTGTTAAATTTTATCTTATTTTCCCAAATAGGTAAAAAATCATTCATTTATATATTTGAAAAACAGGTTATTTAATTTATTATTGGCTTTTTTAGAAACTCTATATTTTATCCTAAGTTCAGGTTTAATTTCAAGATAATCCATTATTTTATTTATACAATATCTTGTGTTGATATTTCCCTGAAAATTACATCCATGAATAATATACAACAACAATCCTTTGAACATTTCTCTTATACGTTCAGTTTCTTCCCTTGTAAGGAAAGGTGTGTTATCACCCTCATACTTTACATTCATTTCTCTAATCAATCTTGTAAAGTAATTCATTTTTGGTGTAAATCTAAAAGAATTATTTTCCTTTTTATATTTTTTATTATCATTAATTAGAAGATAATCACAGAATATACATTGTTTATAGGCTTTTGACTCTGTGTTTAATCCCCGTCTTTCACACGCAGGACAATTCTCAAATTTGTCATATGGAGAATCAGGAAAGTCCAGCATATTTATAAAGTAAAACTTTACTTAAACTGAAATTCATCTATACTTTCAGTTGTATATTACCATCGATATCGATATACTTTTTTTCATTATCAGATTCAACGACAACATTTTTTATATTAAAGGTAATTTTAAAATTATCGTTAACTACTATTGAACGAAATGTCATTTCACCTGATATATTAACATCCTTTATTTCATCAGGATTTACATCTTTCGGGTTGTTGAAAAAAATACAAATTTCTCCTTGCATATTACAGATGGTCTTATCTTTTCTTTCTAAAGCTTCATCCATAAGGTTTTTGTTCTTTGATACTTTTTCTTGTTTCATTGCTTTTTCTAGTTTTGAATATATTACTAGAAGGAGAGGAGAAACTTTTGTTAGAGATACTTTAATTGATGTTCTACCAGGTATACTAAAAGCCCTTCCACTGAAGGAAATTGAAGAACTCATATTATTTACCATAATAGTTTTTATCCAATAGTTGTTATATTTATCTTTGTTCAATTTTACATCCTTGACATATTTCTCAGTATCTTTAACAGATGAAGAGATTGATTGAAACTTGTCTTTTGTGTCTTGAAACATTGTATTTATTAAGTGAAAAAGTTGGAGGATAAAATGTTTTTAAGCACAGATTCACCTATAAATTAAACGAAATTTTCATCAAGAAAATTTTAGTTTAAGCAAAGTTTTATTCTATAAATATGGTGAATACAACGTACTGCGATGTTTGTAATCACGATTATAAACATTATAGAAAACACCTCCGAACCAACAAACACACATTTAATCTATTTCATCAAATATCTCCTCTTGAGTTGGAAAGAAAACATTGTGATATCTGTTCAAAGGATGTTTTGAAGAGTAGTTATAATAAACATCTTCAATCACAAAAACACAAGAAAAATGAGTTTAAAGTAAAGGGAGACTATTATATTGAAAACACTGATGGGGCATTTAAAGGGCATATAAAAATAAGGATTTTTCAATTTGGAGAACCCGGTCCATCATCAATAGCTGAATCAATTGAAATAGTGAAACCCGATGTTGAAAAATTTATTAAAAAGACATTAAAAGAAATGAAAACTTTAAAGTTTTATATGGGAGTGAAAATGTATATGAAAAGACAAGATGAAGAACATACTCCTTATATGAGAACAGGTCTTCATTTTATAACATCATTTCAAGATTTTTTGAATAGTGGGGTTTATGAAGAACTATCAAGACAAGAGGAGGATGTTGATAATACAGTGGCAGGAAGTGGATTCAATATTAAAAAAATCATCTTTTTAGATATACAAATTCTAAAATCAAACCCTCTTAAAGCTTCTTCTTATATTGAATTACCAAAAGAAATAAAACGAAAGAAGGCAGTTGTTAATATTAAGAACAATGATAATAAATGTTTTCTCTGGTCTGTTCTTGCTCACTTTCATCCACCAAAATGTAATTCAGAAAGAGTAAAACAATATATGAAATATGAGAATACCTTGGACATTAAAGATTTTAAATTCCCAATGCCACTAACAGATATTCCTAAATTTGAGAAAAAGAATAATCTTTCTATTAATGTATATGGATTAACGGATACAAACAAAGTTCAAATATTAAAAATTTCAAACAACTATAAAAATGAAGAAACACACATTGACCTTTTATATTTTAGTGTTGGATAGAATTCACATTACACATACATCAATAATTTATCAAGATTAATCTCTTCTCAGGTATTCAGAACAGCAAACAAAATATATCCTTGTAAGCGATGTCTTAATTCATTTCATACAAAAGAACGATTAGAACAACATTCAAAATATTGTAGTAATCATAAATCAGCTGTAATTACAATGCCTAAACCTGGTGAAAAGATTTATTTTGAAGATTATAATAAATCTATCATGCACCCATTTGTGATATACGCTGATTTTGAATGTATCCTTAAAAAGATAAATACTGCTTCTCCTAATCCAAAAGAACCATATACAAATAAATATCAAAAACATATTCCTTGTGGTTTCTGTTATTATATCAAATCATCTGTTGGAGAAAAGTATAACAAACTTGAACATTATCGTGGAAAAAATGCTTCACAAGAGTTTGTAAAACGATTAGAAAAGGATTGTATAAGACTCACTAAATTAATGAAAGAAACAAATGAACCGATGAAATTAACCAAAGAAGAAAAATTAGAATTTAGAATGAACAATATCTGTCATATTTGTGAGGGGGAAATTAAGGAGTCTAAAGTTAGAGACCATTGTCATCTTACTGGTAAATATAGAGGTCCCGCTCATTCCTGTTGTAATCTTAATTATAAATTACCTTCTTTTATTCCAGTCTTTCTTCACAACAGCGCCAACTATGATACACATCTATTTATAAATGAACTTTCAAAAACACCAGGGAATATTTCTGCCATAACAAACACAAGTCAAAAGTATATTTCATTTTCAAAAATGATATTCACAAAACCTTTAACTCGTATTAGGTTTCTAGATTCTTACAAGTTTATGGGAACAACACTAGCCTACCTCGCATCAAATCTAAGCTCCATGGACTCTTTTCCAAATCTTAATTCATTCTTTCCAAAAGAGGAAATTCTCACGAAAGAGGAAATTCAGATTAAAGAGAGAATTCAAAGTAAAGAGGAAACTCTAATTAATGAAGAAATTCTAACTGAAGATGAAATTCTAATTATAAAGAAAATTCGAACTAAAGAGGAAATTCAGATTAAAGATGAAATTCTGATTAAAGAAGGAATTCTTACGAGAGAGGAAATTCAAACAAGGAATGAAATTCAAAGTAAAGAGAAAATTCTTACAAGTAAGGGAATTTATCCTTATGATTATATGGATTCATTTATGAGATTTAAAGAAACACAACTTCCTTCAAAAGAAAGTTTCTATAATAACCTTTATGAAGAAGAGATAAGTGATAAGGAATATAAACACGCACAAGAAATATGGAAAATATTTAAGATAAAGAACCTTGGAGAATATCATGATTTATATCTAAAAACAGATGTTTTATTGTTAGCTGATGTGTTTGAGGCTTTGAGAACACTCTGTCATAATAAAAATTGTTATGGATTAGACCCTGCCCACTATTTCACAGCTCCTGGTTTAGCTTGGAGTGCAATGTTGAAAATGACAAAACAAGATATAGATTTAATCAGTGATGTTGATATGCTTTTGATGATTGAGAAGTCCAAGAGAGGTGGAATATCACAAGTATGTTCAAAAAGATATGCGAAAGCAAATAATAAATATCTCCCAAATTATGATAGTGAAAAAGATAGTAATTATTTGATGTATTTTGATGCTAATAATTTGTATGAATGGGCAATGTCTCAATCTCTACCTTATGGTAAATTAGAGTGGGTGGAAGAAAAGGATTATGAAAAGGCTTTGATGAATATTGTTATTTCTTCTCTAGAGGAATTGAATGACGAAGAAGAAGGTTATTATTTTGAAGTTGATTTGAGGTACCCGAGTGTTCTTCATAATAAGCATAAAGACCTTCCTTTTGCATGTGAGAAAGAAACCCCAAAGAAAGAATGGTTCAGTGATTATCATAAAAGTTTTAATATTAAAGGCAAATCAACAGAAAAGTTATTAACAACATTCTATGATAAAGAGGGATATGTTTTACATCAGAGAAGCTTAAAACAGTTTTTGAGAGAAGGATTGAGAGTAGCTAAAATTCATAGAGTTTTAAAATTTAAACAAAGTCCTTGGGTGAAAAAGTATATTCAATTCAATACAGATATGAGAGCAAATACAAAAGTAAAATTTGAAGGGGACTTTTATAAATTAATGAATAATGCTGTATTTGGAAAGACTATGGAAAATGTTAGAAACAGGCAAAACATTAGATTCGCAACATCTTGGAAAGAAGCTTCGAGATTGATAAATAAACCAAGTTTTGAGAGAGAAGAGGTTTTTTCAGAGAACTTTTCTGCAATTCATATGAAAAAGGAAAGTATTGTAATGGATAAACCAATTTATATTGGAACAGCAGTTCTTGATTTATCAAAGATATTGATGTATGATTATTTGTATAATGACTTAAAGAAAGAGTATGGTGAAAATGTTTCATTGTTGTATATGGATACTGATAGTTTTATCCTAGATATAAAAACTGATGATGTTTATGAAGATATGAAGAAAAATATTGGAGTATATGATACAAGTAATTTCAGCAAGAAGAGTGAGTTATTTTCCAAAAAGAATGAAAAGGTTATTGGTAAGTTTAAGGATGAGTTGGGTGGAAAAGTAATGAGTGAGTTTATTGGATTGAGAGCAAAGGCATATGCTTATAAGTATGGTGAACAGATTGATAAGAGGTTAAAGGGAATAAAGAAATATGTAATAAAGAAATCAATAACTTTTAGAAATTATTATAATTGTTTGATGAATAAGAAAGAAGAATATAGGAAAATGAATACAATAAGAAGTTATAAACATAACATATATCGTGAAGAAGTAAATAAAAAGGCATTAGGAGCCTTTGATGATAAGAGATTTAATTTAGATAATGGAATAGATTGTGTTCCATATGGATATTGTATGATAGAGTGTATAAAATAGATTATGTTTTAACGATGGGAAGATGGGTTAGGGTTTTTTAAGGGCTACCGCCGCGTTTTTTCACAATATATAAATGGTTAAACCAAGTATTAATCAAACTAAAGAGTGGAGAAAATCTCAGTCTTGGTATATAAATGGAAAACATAATGAATGTGAAAAATATCAAATAAGTCTTATTGAAAAAATAACTAAAACAAAGGTAAATAAAACAAATAAGCGAATTAATTTAAAAACTAGTAAGTTAGAGGATGTAAAGAAAAAAATGAATATCCTTGAATGGACTGAAAACTTTGATGGTTATCAATTGAACAATGAAAAAACAATTTACTATAATCTCAAAATGATATGTGGCTCAGGAGGTGGCCAGATGAGAGCATTAAGAGAAGTTTATCATTTCGTAATGGCACAAAAGGGGTATCTTAAAAAATATAAAGATTCAAATGTTTTGTTTGTCAATATCTTAGATGGGGATTATTGTGCAAAGAAAATTAAACTATTGAAGGAATTTGAGAATAAA
>NW_028223497.1:0-2500 GCF_056783735.1 Eptatretus burgeri
TTGCAGGACAATATTTTTGGAGAGAGAGCGAGTGCGAGAGAGAGAGAGAGAGAGAGAGAGAGAGAGAGAGAGAGAGAGAGAGAGAGAGAGAGAGAGAGAGAGAGAGAGAGAGAGAGAGAGAGAGAGAGAGAGAGAGAGAGAGAGAGAGAGAGAGAGAGAGAGAGCGAGAGAGAGAGAGAGAGCGAGTGCGAGAGAGAGAGAGAGAGCGAGTGCGAGAGAGAGAGAGAGAGAGCGAGTGCGAGAGAGAGAGAGCGAGTGCGAGAGAGAGAGAGAGAGCGAGTGCGAGAGAGAGAGAGAGAGCGAGTGCGAGAGAGAGAGAGAGAGCGAGTGCGAGAGAGAGAGAGAGAGCGAGTGCGAGAGAGAGAGAGAGCGAGTGCGAGAGAGAGAGAGAGAGAGCGAGTGCGAGAGAGAGAGAGAGAGAGCGAGTGCGAGAGAGAGAGAGTGCGAGAGAGAGAGAGAGCGAGTGCGAGAGAGAGAGAGAGAGAGAGAGCGAGTGCGAGAGAGAGAGAGAGAGCGAGTGCGAGAGAGAGAGAGAGAGCGAGTGCGAGAGAGAGAGAGAGCGAGTGCGAGAGAGAGAGAGAGAGCGAGTGCGAGAGAGAGAGAGCGAGTGCGAGAGAGAGAGAGAGAGAGAGAGAGAGAGAGCGAGAGCGAGAGAGAGAGCGAGAGAGAGAGAGAGAGCGAGAGAGAGAGAGAGAGCGAGAGAGAGAGAGAGAGAGAGAGAGAGAGAGAGAGAGCGAGTGCAGAGAGAGAGAGCGAGTGCGAGAGAGAGAGAGAGAGAGAGAGAGAGAGCGAAGTGCGAGAGAGAGAGAGAAGAGCGAGAGAGAGAGAGAGCGAGTGCGAGAGAGAGAGAGAGAGAGAGAGAGAGAGAGAGAGAGAGAGAGAGAGAGAGAGAGCGAAGTCTGAGAGAGAGAGAGAGAGAGAGAGAGAGAGCGAGAGCGAGAGAGAGAGAGAGAGAGAGAGAGAGCGAGTCTGAGAGAGAGAGCGAGAGAGAGAGAGAGAGAGAGAGAGAGAGAGCGAGAGTCTGAGAGAGAGAGAGAGAGCGAGTGCGAGAGAGAGAGAGAGAGAGAGAGCGAGAGAGAGAGAGAGAGAGAGAGAGAGAGAGAGAGAGAGAGAGAGAGAGAGAGAGAGAGAGAGAGAGTGCGAGAGAGAGAGAGAGCGAGAGTCTGAGAGAGAGAGAGAGAGCGAGAGAGCGAGAGAGAGAGAGAGAGCGAAGTGCGAGAGAGAGAGAGAGCGAGAGAGAGAGAGAGAGCGAGTCTGAGAGAGAAAGCGAGAGAGAGAGAGAGAGCGAGAGAGAGAGAGAGAGAGAGCGAGTGCGAGAGAGAGAGAGAGAGAGAGAGAGAGAGCGAGAGCGAGAGAGAGAGAGAGAGCGAAGTCTGAGAGAGAGAGAGAGAGAGAGAGAGAGAGAGAGCGAGAGAGAGAGAGAGAGAAAGCGAAGTCTGAGAGAGAGAAGAGAGCGAGAGAGAGAGAGAAAGAGAGAGAGAGAGCGAAGAGAAAGAGAGAGAGCGAGAGAAAGCGAGAGAGAGAGAGAGAGAGCGAAGTCTGAGAGAGAGAGAGAGAGCGAATGAGAGAGAGAGAGAGAAAGCGAGTGCGAGAGAGAGAGAGAGAGAGAAAGCGAAGTCTGAGAGAGAGAGAGAGAGAGAGAGAGAGAGAGAGAGAGAGAGCGAGAGAGAGAGAGAGAAAGAAAGCGAGAGAGAGAAAGAGAGAGAGAAAGCGAAGTCTGAGAGAGAGAGAGAGAGAGAGCGAGTGCGAGAGAGAGAGAGAGAGCGAGAGAGAGAGAGAGAGAGAGAGAGAGAGCGAGAGAGAGAGAGAGAGAGAGAGAGAGAGAGAGAGAAAGCGAAGTCTGAGAGAGAGAGAGAGAGAGAGAGAGAGAGCGAAGTCTGAGAGAGAGAGAGAGAGAGAGAGAGAGAGAGCGAGTCTGAGAGAGAGAGAGCGAGAGAGAGAGAGAGAGAGAGAGAGAGAGTGCGAGAGAGAGAGAGAGAGAGAGTGCGAGAGAGAGAGAGAGAGAGAGCGAGAGAGAGAGAGAGAGAGAGAGAGAGAGAGAGAGCGAGTGCGAGAGAGAGAGAGAGAGAGAGCGAGTGCGAGAGAGAGAGAGAGCGAGAGAGAGAGAGAGAGCGAGTGTGAGAGAGAGCGAGTGAGAGAGAGAGAGAGAGAGCGAGAGAGAGAGAGAGCGAGGGCGAGAGAGAGAGAGAGAGCGAGTGCGAGAGAGAGAGAGCGAGTGCGAGAGAGAGAGAGAGCGAGTGCGAGAGAGAGAGAGAGCGAGTGCGAGAGAGAGAGAGAGAGAGCGAGTGCGAGAGAGAGAGAGAGAGCGAGTGCGAGAGAGAGAGAGAGCGAGTGCGAGAGAGAGAGAGCGAGTGCGAGAGAGAGAGAGCGAGTGCGAGAGAGAGAGAGCGAGTGCGAGAGAGAGAGAGCGAGTGCGAGAGAGAGAGCGAGTGCGAGAGAGAGAGCGAGTGCGAGAGAGAGAGAGAGAGAGCGAGTGCGAGAGAGAGAGAGAGAGAGCGAG
>NW_028223499.1:0-9000 GCF_056783735.1 Eptatretus burgeri
TACTTGTAAGAATTTTCTCTTTACTTTGAATTTCATTACTTGTTTGAATTTCCTCTCTCGTGAGAATTCCTTCTTTAATCAGAATTTCATCTTTAATCAGAATTTCCTCTTTAGTTAGAATTTCATTCATTGTTCGAATTTTCTTAATAATTAGAATTTCATCTTCAGTTAGAATTTCTTCATTAATTTCCTCATTAATTAGAGTTTCCTCTTTACTTTGAATTCTCTCTTTAATCTGAATTTCCTCTTTAGTTAGAATTTCCTCTTTTGGAAAGAATGAATTAAGATTTGGAAAAGAGTCCGTGGAACTTAGATTTGATGCGAGGTAGGCTAGTGGTGTTCCCATAAACTTGTAAGAATCTAGAAACCTAATACGAGTTAAAGGTTTTGTGAATATCATTTTTGTAAATGAAATATACTTTTAACTTGTGTTTGTTATGGCAGAAATATTCCCTGGTGTTTTTGAAAGTTCATTTATAAATAGATGTGTATCATAGTTGGCGCTGTTGTGAAGAAAGACTGGAATAAAAGAAGGTAATTTATAATTAAGATTACAACAGGAATGAGCGGGACCTCTATATTTACCAGTAAGATGGCAATGGTCTCTAACTTTAGACTCCTTAATTTCCCCCTCACAAATATGACAGATATTGTTCTTTCTAAATTCTAATTTTTCTTCTTTAGTTAATTTCATCAGTTCATTTGTTTCTTTCATTAATTTAGTGAGTCTTATACAATCCTTTTCTAATCGTTTTACAAACTCTTGTGAAGCTTTTTTTCCACTATAATGTTCAAGTTTGTTATACTTTTCTCCAACAGATGATTTGATATAATAACAGAAACCACAAGGAATATGTTTTTGATATTTATTTGTATATGATTCTTTTGGATTAGGAGAAGCAGTATTTATCTTTTTCAGGATACATTCAAAATCAGCGTATATCACAAATGGGTGCATGATAGATTTATTATAATCTTCAAAAGAAATCTTTTCACCAGGTTTAGGCATTGTAATTACAGCTGATTTATGATTACTACAATATTTTGAATGTTGTTCTAATCGTTCTTTTGTATGAAATGAATTAAGACATCGCTTACAAGGATTTATTTTGTTTGCTGTTCTGAATACCTGAGAAGAGATTAATCTTGATAAATTATTGATGTATGTGTAATGTGAATTATTTCCAACACTAAAATATAAAAGATCAATGTGTGTTTCTTCATTTTTATAGTTGTTTGAAATTTTTAATACTTGAACTTTGTTTGTATCCGTTAATCCATATACATTAATAGAAAGATTATTCTTTTTCTCAAATTTAGGAATATCTGTTAGTGGCATTGGGAATTTAAAATCTTTAATGTCCAAGGTATTCTCATATTTCATATATTGTTTTACTCTTTCTGAATTACAATTTGGTGGATGAAAGTGAGCAAGAACAGACCAGAGAAAACATTTATTATCATTGTTCTTAATATTAACAACTGCCTTCTTTAGTTTTATTTCTTTTGGTTATTCAATATAAGAAGAAGCTTTAAGAGGGTTTGATTTTAGAATGTGTATATCTAAAAAGATGATTTTTTTTTAATATTGAATCTACTTCCTACCACTGTATTATCAACATCCTCCTCTTGTTTTGATAGTTCTTCATAAACCCACTATTCAAAAAATCTTGAAATGATGTTATAAAATGAAGATCTGTTCTCATATAAGGAGTTTGTTCTTCATCTTGTCTTTTCATATTCATTTTCACTCCCATATAAAACTTTAAAGTTTTCATTTCTTTTAATGTCTTTTTAATAACTTTTTCAACATCAGGTTTCACTATTTCAATTGATTCAGCTATTGATGATGGACCGGGTTCTCCAAATTGAAAAATCCTTATTTTTATATGCCCTTTAAATGCCCCATCAGTGTTTTCAATTTAATAGTCTCCCTTTACTTTAAACTCATTTTTCTTGTGTTTTTGTGATTGAAGATGTCAATTATAACTTCTCTTCAAAACATCCTTTGAGCAGATATCACAATGTTTTCTTTCCAACTCAAGAGGAGATATTTTATGAAATAGATTAAATGTGTGTTTGTTGGTTCGGAGGTGTTTTCTATCATGTTTATATTTGTGATTACAAACATCGCAGTATGTTGTATTCACCATATTTATATAATAAATCTTTGCTTAAACTAAAATTTTCTTGATGAAAATTTCGTTTATTTTACAGGTGAATCTGTGCTTAAAACCATTTTATCCTCCAACTTTTTCACTTAATAAATACAATGTTTCAAGACACAAAAGACAAGTTTCAATCAATCTCTTCATTTGTTAAAGATACTGAGAAATATGTCAAGGATGTAAAATTGAACAAAGATAAATATAACAACAATTGGATAAAAACAATTATGGTAAATAATATGAGTTCTTCAATTTCCTTCAGTGGAAGGGCTTTTAGTATACCTGGTAGAACATCAATTAAAGTATCTCCAACAAAAGTTTCTCCTCTCCTTCTGGTAATATATTCAAAACTAGAAAAAGCAATGAAACAAGAAAAAGTATCAAAAAACAAAAACCTTATGGATGAAGCTTTAGAAAGAAAAGATAAGACCATCTGTAATATGCAAGGAGAAATTTGTATTTTTTTCAACAACCCTAAAGATGTAAATCCTGATGAAATAAAGGATGTTAATATATCAGGTGAAATGACATTTCGTTCAATAGTAGTTAACGATCATTTTAAAATTACCTTTAATATAAAAAATGTTGTCGTTGAATCTGGTAATGAAAAAAAGTATATTGATATCGATGGTAATATTATTAAATATGAGTCAATATACAACTGAAAGTATAGATGAATTTCAGTTTAAGTAAAGTTTTACTTTATAAATATGCTAGACTTTCCTGATTCTCCATATGAAAAATTTGAGAATTGTCCTGCGTGTGAAAGACGGGGATTAAACACAGAGTCAAAAGCCTATAAACAATGTATATTCTGTGATTATCTTCTAATTAATGATAATAAAAAATATAAAAAGGAAAATAATTCTTTTAGATTTACACCAAAAATGAATTACTTTACAAGATTGATTAGAGAAATGAATGTAAAGTCTGAGGGTGATAACACACCTTTCCTTACAAGGGAAGAAACTGAACGTACAAGAGAAATGTTCAAAGGATTGTTGTTATATATTATTCATGGATGTAATTTTCAGGGAAATATCAACACAAGATATTGTATAAATAAAATAATGGATTATCTTGAAATTAAACCTGAACTTAGGATAAAGTATAGAGTTTCTAAAAAAAGCCAATAATAAATTAAATACCCTGTTTTCCAAATATATAAATGAATGATTTTTTACCCATTTGGGAAAATAAGATAAAATTTAACAACCATAAAAATCTCCCAAATTCATTAAGATGTCTCATAGTTGGTTCAAGTGGATGTGGAAAAACCTGCTTACTTTTAAAGATGCTCCTCACTCCCAACTTTTTAGATTATGATAATTTAATAATTTTCACAAAGTCGAGTTTTCAACCAGAGTATCAACTACTCTCACAAGGTTTTAATGCTGGTCTTCAAAAAGAAGATATAATCGGTTTATTTAAACGTCAAAAAAACCTAAATGATTATAACATTGAAGATATAATTGAACTATTTTGTGATACACAGAGATGTAAAAAGAAATCAAATCCTATAACTTGTATTCTTAGTGATAATACGGATGATATACCGTCTCCCCAAGATTTGGATAAATCAAAAAAGAACCTCGTTATTTTTGATGATTGTGTTAATGAGAGAAACCAAACGGTAATGGACAGCTACTACACAAGAGGGAGACATTCTTCTTGTAATTGTATTTATCTTAGTCAATCGTACTTTCAACTTCCTCGTCGTTCCATCAGAAACAATGCTAATACTTTTATTTTATTCAAGTTAAATTCAATGGATATCAATAATTTTGGAGAGATAATTGTTCTACATTATGTAGTAAAAAGAAATTTGAGGATTACATGAAGCACACGACTGAAAAATATAAATATATTGTTGTGAAACAAGATGAGATATTAAGGGATATATTTTTTGTTTTATAAACAATTACATATATAAATGACAACTATTATTGTAAATCTTGTGGGTAAATCTGCTTCTGGAAAAAAACTTTCATAAATCAAGGTTCTTGTGTAGTACAAATGAGAATATTGTAAATTTACTTGAAAAACACCCCGTGATACGCATTGTATCAACAACAACTAGAGCAATAAGACCTGGAGAAGTAAAAGGTGAAGATTATCACTATATTTCAGTGGAGGAACATATGCGATTGAGGAATGAAGGTCAAATATTTGAGGAGGTTTCTCTTGGTACAACAAAATATTCACATTGTAAGAGTGAGTTAAGGAAACTAAAATCTGGTGGTCTTGGGATATTAGAAACTAATCCAGAAGGAACGAGACAAATTATTAAACATCTGAGCGGAGTGAAGATTTTATCATTCGGTTTTGATGTTGATGAAGAAACTCAACGTAAACGTATGAAAAGCAGAGATGCAAGTATTAGTGAAGAAGAAATTACAACTCGCATTAATGTTAATAAAGAATTTGATGAAATATTTAAAGAAAAGGATTTATTTGAACACATCTACTTGAATGATGAAGAAAAGGAAAATTTACCTGTTGATCTTTACAATTCATAAAATGATATTTTACAATAAATAAATGGATGCAAAAGAAAGAGCAAGAAGATTTAAGGAACATCAAGAGTTGGTTTCAAAAGTTGTAAAACAGCAGGAAGACATAAAGAAGAAACGCAGACAGAAACTAACGGGCGAAGAAGCATTTGAAAGAAAACAAGAGAAATTTTTTAAACCACTTTTAAAAACTTCCCAAGAAAAAATGAAAGATGTTTCCACAGTTCCCACAGTAGAATATACTCCTAAAAAACTTCAAATGTTAAAAGATTTTGATCAAATGACGGAGGAAGAATTAGAGCATTTCGGAGAATTAAAGGTATATGATGATGAAGGTTTATTTCAACAACTGGAAGAGATTAATCGACCCCCTGATTATATTGTGAATGCTCTTCAAAACAATGAATATTCAGCGGATTCAAAAACCAAAGCAGGACTCATTCCAACAGAACAACCAGCAATATTTCATCTTGTTCAAGAAAAGGTATTGATATTTAATGATGAATTAAGGTTCTTAGGTTCTGCTCAACCCCCTGTTAAACTAACTCCGAGATTAATGTTTCTTCTCACAAAAGATGGAAGACAAGGTTCAACTGTGAGGGATGAATCAAAGTATATTGATAAACCATTGGATATGAAAAATAATGATGATAGAGTATATATTGATCTGCTGAACACTCTAAATTATAGGGTTAGTATTTCTAGTAAAAGTAGGAAAAATGAGAAGGAGAAACACATTATTCAGGCTTTAAGTATCCTTGGTTCAGGTATTAGTTTTCTTTCAAATGACCCATCGCAATTGGTTAATAGACTGTTATTGTTGTTCGGTAGTAAGAAGGCTGGAAATAACAATTGTTTTAATGAAGCATCAGCCATTTTAGACCAGTTGATAAACATGAAAATAATTAATAAATATCAATATAAAGACATTTTATCTCATATTAAATAAGATGAGAAGCACAATCCTTAGTTTCAATTTCACAACAAGCGACCACACATCATCATTCCCATACCCACTACAACTTGACCCAACAAAAGAATATGAGGCATCTTTATTGTCCATGGAAACTTATAATACCTTATTTAATATAACTGATAAAAATGACAAGTTTAGTTATAATCCCGGAAGTGGATACAAAACGATAACAGTCTCACCCGGAGCATATGAGATTTCTCAAATATCTTCCGAAATTGCTCGTCTTATGAAAGAACAGGGTGATGAACCAAAAAATATTGTTATAGACATTCAAAAACATACTTCAAAATCAACGATTAAAGTTAAAAATAACTACAAGGTTGATTTCACAATTGATAATTCATTTAGAGAGTTATTGGGTTTCTCCTCAAAAAAGATTGAAACTAATGGGACGTTTTACAGTGATAATGTCATTCAAATATCCTCAGGAATAAATTCGGTGTTAATTCACTGTGATTTCATTGATGGTGCTTATAATGATGGAAAAAAAACAAATGCAATATTTTCATTCAGCGCATACTCAACCCCAATTGGTTATAAATTCAATATGGAACCCAAAAATTTGGTTTATCTCCCTGTGTCAGGAAAAACCATTTCCTGACACTTTTAGGATAACTTTTTAATTTTAGAGTAAATTTTAGGATAACCGACCAAGATAATCGTATGATTTCTTTTAATGGAGAAGTTATATCCATCAGAATTCACCGACGTGAAGTTTTCCAATAAATAAATACGATGGTTATTGTGAGGAATCACGAGTTGGGAAAATATAAAATAATTACAGGGGATGGGATGTTCCTTTCCCCATACTACAAGGGTGAAGGTATGTATCTTGGTAGAGGATACTATAAACCTAAGAGACAAAGGGGTGTTGGACATCAATTTAGAGGAGATGGGATAATTGATACTCTAATGGGTATTGGTTCAACTATTCTTAAACATAAAGATCTAATTGGTTCAACTGCTTCTGCTGTGGAAAATGTAGCAGGTGCTGTAAAGAGCATAAAAGATGCCCAGAAGGAATCTCATAAATTACAAGCAATAAAAGAAATTAAGAAAGGCAAAACTCAGTTGTCCCCCCAAGAACGACAGAAAATAATTCGAATACTTGGATCAGGGTTTCAAAAGTTTTAACATCTTTTTTCCTAAATAAATACAAGTATGGAAGCAATTGATAGTATCTATGATTTGGATGATACTATTATTATCTCAAACTCCACTAAAAAAGAAGATTACTTCAAGGTAAATGCAATAACTGGAACAGACTGGAATACGAATGGTACAAAAAGTTTTGAAATAAATAATCAACAAACCTATTTGAATCTATCCGAAAGTTTCTTGTTGTGTAAATTTAAATTCACTCAGGCTGCGACGAACACAAACGCTACACTTGTAAATGATTTCTTCTGGAAAATGTTTGATAGTGTGCGTTTGTATATTGGAACACAAGAAGTTGAAGCGGTTGATTATGTCTCTGCTGTATCTGAAATGATGAAATTTACACTCTATACATTCAGTGATAGAATGGGAAAGGGGTCTGTCGAAGGTTTTATTCCTGATATGTCAACGGGAACAAACACAGACCCTGGATATACTCAAAGGAAAGGAGCGTATAATGATGATACAAAAGCAGAAAATAGTTTTACTGTGGCAGTTCCTCTTAAAGGTATATTTGGATTTTGTGATCATGATAAAGTTCTGTATGGTCTTAAAATTAGATTTCAACTACAAAGGAATGATAATGAAAATAGATTGCTTTTTGGTGTTGGTAGTGCTTTTGGTGAACAGAATAAATTTGTAATTGAGGAGATGAGTTGGTATATCAGTGAATATACTCCTAATCTTAAAACAGAAGAGATGTTGAATCGAAGACTTAACTCAAAGAAACCACTCAGTGTATCATACCTCAAAAGAAGATGTCAACATGTTAAACTCAACCAAACTACTTACACGTGGAATTTGGGTGTTCTGGAAGGAAAGCCACGATATCTGTGGATCATTTTTAAAAAGCCAGATGGTGATACTGCGACTGATAAGAATAATGCATTGAGTGATAATGCTAAGGTGAAACAACTTCGCGTTTCTCTAGATGGAACATTTTATCCACGAGATAGATTGGAAATTAATTGGGAAAAAAATGATTTTGCTGAAGCATACAAGTCTTACCAAGAGCCTGGTGTTGGCTTAGTGGTTAGGGTGGCGGCTTGGGATCCCAGTGTCCTGAGTTCAAGCCCCGTTGGCTGCTGAATTAACACCAGGGGGTTGACTCAGCCTGTCATCCTTCCGAGGTCGGCGAAATGAGTGCCAGTGTACTGGTCCCGGTGTATGCCCCGGTTAGAATAGGTGTACCATATCCCTGTGTGTCATAAGAGGCGACCAGGGTTGGCGTCAGGAAGGGCATCCGGCCATAAAACATTGCCTCACAAAAAGCCAAACCCCTGCACAGCAGGGAAAAATGGCTGTAAAAACGGTCATTTTATATTATACAAGTCTTACCAAAAGGTGTGTGAAAGTAATGGAAATAAAGAACCTATTTTGGATATGACAGCATTTAAAAGTTTGTATACAATCTATGCGTTTGACCTGAGCGCTCAAAAGGAAACTATAAAGTCTAATCGAGTGGATACTTCCCTATACATTGAAAGAGGAGAGAGTGAAGAAGTTGATACATATTGTTTGCTTTTGGAAGAAACAGAATTGCAGATTAATACAGATAATGGTGTGATGATTAGTCTCACATAATTTTTTGTTAAATAAATGAGTGGCAAAGTACCAACTGGGGTATATGTTAATCAAATCAATCTTAATAAACTATCATCTTGTGTTCAAAATCAAAAGCCTTGTACGATTAACATTAATACAATTCAGAGAAAAGGAGCAGTAAGAATTGATGTTTTGCTCACAAGAGAACAGGTTAAAATCTTGAATGACACTGGCTCACTTAAAATTAAAATGACAAAACCAATGTTGAAAAAATATTCAATAAGAGAGACGAGTGGAGGATTTCTCCCATTTCTAATTCCTTTATTTGCTGGTTTAAGTGCGGTTGGAGCATTGACGGGTGGTATTTCAACAGCGGTGAAAACTGCCAACGAAAGGAAGGCTCAACTCCAGGCTCAAAAAGAATTGGAAAGACATAACAAAGAGTTGGAGAAACAAATTAGTGGAAGTGGTGTAATTGTAGATTTTGCTGAAAAACTTGAAGGTCTGCCTGATAAAGCGAGATTGTTAGTTGGAGATATGCTTTCTTCTATAGCACAAGCAGGTGTAAAATTAACGAAAAGAGGTAATGGATTATATCTTTCTAATAAATAAATGAGCATTGATGAGTGGTTTAAAGAAT
>NW_028223500.1:0-9000 GCF_056783735.1 Eptatretus burgeri
GGAATCCCCGAGCAGGAAATGTTGATTGTGCAGGAACACGGACTCGCCCAACTGAACCCAGAGCCCGAAATGGGTGCGGCAGCGGCCGCGGTGTATCATGTTATGACTCTCCACTCGGCCGAGTAAGATGACAGAGTCAGATGAGGATCCTCGAATTACACGTTTCATTTCCGAAGACCACACGCATGCGGAATGTGACTCAGTGACCCTTCAGTCAGGCTCCCCCGAATCACATTAAGAATATGCTTCAAAACCATCACATATATAATCACACAAAGCAAAACTGGGTGTGGACTAAAAGTGTGCAACCACAGATATGCAACCACAGTTTCCAAGCCACCTACACAACTCTCAGATATGCAAGTCTTGCAAACTAATAACTTTCCAAGCTTCCTACACTCCTTCACTAGCACCTGCTGATAACAAAGGCAAAGCTTTGGTGATCACTGAGAATAGGAATGTGTGGGCAGCATACACTGAAGGAACAGTTCCACAGTTCTCTCCAAGGTCGCATTAAGGGCACACCACCACAGAGCAACAGGAAGGGTGATAAGGGCTTAGTTTCCAAGAAACAGGAACAGCTGGACGCTGTCCAAAAACAGTGGGGTGCATGGAACATTGGTAGCCTGAAACATTTAAAGCAACATTTTAAAGCAAGGTTTGAATAATGCACAGTTACAAGCAAGGTTAGAATCCTGACAGCTGATTAACACACAGCTAATGGTCCAAAATATGACCACCTAACATATCATCATAACAGTTTCCCTCCTTGGTCATATTTTGACCATTCCCAGCCACACCTGATACTCACCGACCGAGTGGACCCCTATTTGGTTCCTGTAGCAGCTACCCCTAGGCCCCCGCGCCTGCCAAACGGGATTTACGAATGCCGTGGATAGCCATCAACATTCTCCAAATGAGAAGTCCCCAACTGCCGGTGGTTCAGGTTAGCTTCTGTTACCATTGTCTTCCCCCTTTTGTCCTACCCACTGCCACATGCCTCCCGTTTAAGTTGCAGTGTATGAATTCAATGCTAAGTCCACACCATATTAACATGTAATACTGTTCTATGTTAGCAGCAGTGGTAATACTATTGTTTAAACAATTATACATAAGCAAGTAGCAAAAGTAGTACTCAAGGCATGGGTGTAAGCTCGTCCAGCGCAGGAGTCACATCTTGCACTGGAAGGCAAAACGACACGCACTCTCTCCTGGGTTAGTTATCTGCTTCAACAAGGAGGAATGGTTGTAAACCTTGGCCTAGGTCCACGTGTATGACGTCCCCCTGAAGGCCCTGGTCGTCCCCCTCCCCCTCACTGGCCAAGTCGTCCTCAACAGAGAGTTCGCTGTTAATTATTATAATGGCCTGGGTGAGGGGTGACGCTGCGCAGCACTTCTTCAAACAAATGGTAATGAGAAGTTTGATTAGAAACACCCCAAAAATTACCACCACAATGATTAAAAGTACTGACCCTATTAGTCGCAACAACCAACCTCCCCAGCCCTGGAAGATCGACTTCCACCATGCATAACCTTCCTCACGTTCCACTCGATTGCTTGTGAGAACTTCCACCACCTTTTTAATTCGGGTCACCGCCCGATCAGTTATGTCCTTTGGGTCCGGGATCCAGACGCAACATTCTCCTTCAATCATCCCGCATACCCCTCCTTGCTCTGCTAGAAGCATGTCTAAAGCTACTCTGTTCTGCATTACCATAGCGCGCATTGATACCAACATCTCTGTTAATTCTGTATAGTAAGCCATGGTTACATTACCTAAATATTCCAAAACTTGCGAAAGCTCATCTAACCTAATGCTATTAATAGTAGTACCGGCATGTGGCATGAAAAAGCCAAGAGCCTTCTCCCACCAGGTGCCTTTGATCACCCCTAAGCGCTCTGATACACCGGCCCATCCCTCTGGATCCCCTGTCTCTGATGCGCTGCGTCGATGCCGTGGTGGTGCAGGGGTAGGGTAAAAAGTGGTCTTAATCCTGCTATCCGGAAATACTGAAGCTAAATAACAACTCCCTTCCCACCCTTTCGGTAGGTAGGGGTAAGCCTTGTCCCCGCAAACCAAGTGAATGCCTTTTGGCGGGATCATCCCGTTGTCATGGTGTAAGGCTGCTTTTATTGTGAATGTTACTTGCTCCTCTACCTGGGTGTCCGGGTTAACAGCGATGACTTCCTGGTCAGTTGATTTCGGGAGGGGAAGTTGAATCTCACATTCTGACTTCCCCATTCTGTTTGCTCCCTGTCCTGTAAAACAGACCGCTCCCCTGGTGTTTTCTACCCATAGGGGAGATGGTACCACCATTACATTAGCACTCAGATTCTTCCCTGCATAGACCCGTTGTGTATAACCACGGGCTGAGGTCTTAGCTTCGAGCCCTTCTACTGGTCCGGTTACATGATTGAAGATGGTTAATGGTAGTACGAAAAGAGGAAGTCCGGTCACGAGGCCAGATGGTGGTTTAAGGCACACCCAGCACTCACTCCGGTTCTCAATGTTTGCTATCTCTGTGGTTAGGGCTACAAAGGTATTCGGGGGCCTTGTCGGCGGCCCCTGTCTGCGTACATCAAAGTGTATCCAACTACTCCGTGCAGTGTGGTTGCTCCATAGAACGCGGCAAAAGTATTCCATCTGGGTGTCATCTGGTACTTGTGGAATTCTAGTTATCAGACTCGCGTGCTGGCCCCATTCATATCCTTGTCTGGTGGAGGACCCCTTCTTTACTTGTCTCGCCACTGTGAGATCCTGGCCTGCTAGGTAGTGGTACCATAGGATGGCTGTAAGGCCCTTGTGTCGTTCTACCAAGTCACTAGATCCATCCGCCAGAATGCAGGGTATCTCTATGAGTTGTTGAGGTTGTATCAGTATTACATTATGCCGTGTGCGTGGAACCATTGATGAGAAAGGTTGGGTGCTGTTAACCGAAAATACTCTAACTGAGTCTAACTCCTTGTTATGGGTTGTCCCAAAATTTGCATATTTGCTTGTTGTCACCTCTCTCGGTACTTCTCTCCTGCTTCGCTGTAAAGAAGTTGCTAACTCACTCCCGTTTCCCCTTTCGTGGTCGAGGTGTAGGAGGCATGTATGGTTCTCGGGGTCTAAGGCTGTCGGTTTGCTGCCTAGTGACAGGCCGCCCTCGCACAGGAGCAGCGCTAGCACCAGGAGTTGCATGTTGTGTCGTCAAAGGTCCTGTCGCTGTTTCCTGTATTACAATGTTGTTGTCGCCTAAACCTGCCTGTTCCACGTTTGGCAGGGTGTCTGGTCCAGGTTCCGGCTCCACGTCTGGCGGGGCGTTTGGTTCTAGCGCTGGTCTTTCAGGATCCCTGTTGTCTACGTTTTCAGGTCCCGGGTCCGGCGGGGCACCTGGCTCTGCTTGCAGTGGGTCTCCCTGTACTATCTCTCCCTGTCCTGCTGGGCCAGCCCCGTCTTGGTTCGGTGGTGGAGGGCGTCTCTGTAGAGATATCACGTCTTCCCCCTCGTCGTCGTCTTCACTATCCCGGTAAAAGACTGAATCGGACACAGCCGGAACCTCTGCTGGGGTTACCTCCTCCGGTTCCCTAGTTTCAGCGGCTTCCTTGGGTGCTCGTTTACAGTGTGAGTGGTGTATCCATGCACTCTTACCCCTCACTTTGACGGCCGAGAGCGTGGTCAAAAGTACGGTGTAGGGCCCGGTCCACTTGGGTTGCAGGGCGTCTTTCCGCAGGAACTCTTTCACCCAAACTCGTTCAGCAGGTTGGAAATCATGTAACGGGTCTCCAGCAGGTATCGGCAATGCTTCTTGTACCTGTGAGTGAAAAGCCCTAATGGTAGCAGTGAGTGTTCTGCAATAGTTCATCATTCCGTCAGTCATACATGCCAAATCCCAATCTCCCATATCTGGTGGAGCCGAGACCGGTAACTGTATAGGACGTCCTGTTATTATTTCGTAGGGCGAGAGCCCCCTTGTGGCATTATTTGTTGCCCGCATTTTCATGAGCGCTATCGGCAGCACGTCTGGCCAGGGCATTGACTGGCCCTCGCAGAGTTTGGAAAGCGTCTGCTTTAGGGTTTGGTTCTCTCTTTCTACTGCCCCTGCTGACTGGGGGTGGTATGGACAATGCAGTTTCTGGTTGATACCCAAGCCTTCGGCTACCTTTTCCATTACTTTTGCCGTGAAAGACCCTCCTTGGTCCGAGGATAGTCGTGTTGGAATCCCAAATCGCGGAATTACTTCCTGTAAAAGTAGTTTGGCCACTGTATCAGCTTCCTGATTGGTCGTGGCAAAGGCCTCTACCCACTTAGAAAACATATCCACAATTACCAGCACATATTGGTGATGTTTGTATGCCGGCATTTTTATAAAATCCATCTGAAGGTGTTGAAACGGTCCGGATGGGGGTGGGTGTGCTCCCCGTTTCTTGGCGGCATACTTCCTGTTATGTCTACCACAGGTCGCACAATTGCTAACCACCTCTGTTGCTGCTGTTGTTACACCTGGAGCATTCCAGGTTTGACGAATAATTTCCGCCACCCCTTTTATTCCCATATGGCCCTGCGCATGTGCAGTGAGGGCGAGCCATGGTAGCAATATCCGGGGTACAAATGGTCTATTTCGCTCATCCACCCATACTCCATGTATGTTTTGCTTTGCACCCTCCTTCACCCTCCATGATTCCTGTTCTTCCATAGTTGTGGAGACCTGCAGGTCCTTCAGCTGTTCTTGCGTTTGTGGACCGTCTACCATTTGCTCCACGTAAAGTTCGGTCGTTGGTTGTGGGTTCGCCTCCTCCTCATCGAGCACTGCTTTTGCCGCTAAATCTGCTCTTTCATTGCCTTTTGACACTTCATCTGTCCCTCCTGTGTGAGCTTTGCATTTAATCACTGCAATCTGTTGCGGCTCTTGTGCTGCTCGTATCAGTCGTTTGATCAAGTCCCCATGTCGGATAACCTTCCCTGAGGACGTCTTAAAGCCACGCAAGGCCCAAATGGCAGCAGAGTCATGTAAGATGCCCCAGGCATACCTAGAATCTGTGTATATGTTCAATGTCTTACCCGCACCCAGCTCACACCCGCATATCAATGCTTCCAGCTCAGCTTGTTGGGCTGAAAATCCCTTTGGTAACAATTGTTTCCTCAAGGTAGCGCTTGCGGTGCATACTGCAAAGCTAGCGATGGTTTTTCCCCATCGGTTCTTCCTCGCCGCTCCATCCACGAACAGTTCCAATTCTGCATTCTCGATCGGGGCTTCCTGTAGGTCACGCCTAGCCTTTGTCTCTTCCACCAGCACTCGTTCACACACATGTGCCTCTCCCTCATCGCCCGCTGGCATTAGGGAGGCTGGGTTCAGTGGCGAACATCTTTCGATCGTTATATTAGTTGCCTGCAACAGCACCAAATCATGTTGATTTCATGCCTGCAACAGCACCAAGTAGGGTAAGAATACTGATTCTGGCTCACTTTTCCCCATGTAAATGAATGGGGGATTTTCAGCGATTTATTTTTTTTTTCCCTAAAAATAAATCCCCTTTTTATCCCAAGGTATATTTATTTGTCTCCCCTTTTAACCTGGAGGTTGAACCTCATTGAATTGAACACCTGGGGGTTGAACAGCTCACTCATTGAACCTATAAAGATTTGTTCATTCTCAAATTCCTTCAATAGTTTAATTTTCTTTGCACAATAATCCCCATCTAAAATATTGACAAACAAAACATTTGAATCTTTATATTTTTTAAGATACCCCTTTTGTGCCATTACGAAATGATAAACTTCTCTTAATGCTCTCATCTGACCACCTCCTGAGCCACATATCATTTTGAGATTATAGTAAATTGTTTTTTCATTGTTCAATTGATAACCATCAAAGTTTTCAGTCCATTCAAGGATATTCATTTTTTCTTTACATCCTCTAACTTACTAGTTTTTAAATTAATTCGCTTATTTGTTTTATTTACCTTTGTTTTAGTTATTTTTTCAATAAGACTTATTTGATATTTTTCACATTCATTATGTTTTCCATTTATATACCAAGACTGAGATTTTCTCCACTCTTTAGTTTGATTAATACTTGGTTTAACCATTTATATATTGTGAAAAAAGCAGCGGTAGCCCTTAAAAAACCCTAACCCATCTTCCCATCGTTAAAACATAATCTATTTTATACACTCTATCATACAATATCCATATGGAACACAATCTATTCCATTATCTAAAATAAATCTCTTATCATCAAAGGCTCCTAATGCCTTTTTATTTACTTCTTCACTATATATGTTATGTTTATAACTTCTTATTGTATTCATTTTCCTATATTCTTCTTTCTTATTCATCAAACAATTATAATAATTTCTAAAAGTTATTGATTTCTTTATTACATATTTCTTTATTCCCTTTAACCTCTTATCAATCTGTTCACCATACTTATAAGCATATGCCTTTGCTCTCAATCCAATAAACTCACTCATTACTTTTCCACCCAACTCATCCTTAAACTTACCAATAACCTTTTCATTCTTTTTGGAAAATAACTCACTCTTCTTGCTGAAATTACTTGTATCATATACTCCAATATTTTTCTTCATATCTTCATAAACATCATCAGTTTTTATATCTAGGATAAAACTATCAGTATCCATATACAACAATGAAACATTTTCACCATACTCTTTCTTTAAGTCATTATACAAATAATCATACATCAATATCTTTGATAAATCAAGAACTGCTGTTCCAATATAAATTGGTTTATCCATTACAATACTTTCCTTTTTCATATGAATTGCAGAAAAGTTCTCTGAAAAAACCTCTTCTCTCTCAAAACTTGGTTTATTTATCAATCTCGAAGCTTCTTTCCAAGATGTTGCGAATCTAATGTTTTGTCTGTTTCTAACATTTTCCATAGTCTTTCCAAATACAGCATTATTCATTAATTTATAAAAGTCCCCTTCAAATTTTACTTTTGTATTTGCTCTCATATCTGTATTGAATTGAATATACTTTTTCACCCAAGGACTTTGTTTAAATTTTAAAACTCTATGAATTTTAGCTACTCTCAATCCTTCTCTCAAAAACTGTTTTAAGCTTCTCTGATGCAAAACATATCCCTCTTTATCATAGAATGTTGTTAATAACTTTTCTGTTGATTTACCTTTAATATTAAAACTTTTATGATAATCACTTAACCATTCTTTCTTTGGAGTTTCTTTCTCACATGCAAAAGGAAGATCTTTATGCTTATTATGAAGATCACTCGGGTACCTCAAATCAACTTCAAAATAATAACCTTCTTCTTCGTCATTCAATTCCTCTTGAGAAGAAATAACAATATTCATCAAAGCCTTTTCATAATCCTTTTCTTCCACCCACTCTAATTTACCATAAGGTAGAGATTGAGACATTGCCCATCCATACAAATTATTAGCATCAAAATACATCAAATAATTACTATCTTTTTCACTATCATAATTTGGGAGATATTTATTATTTGCTTTAGCATATCTTTTTGAACATACTTGTGATATTCCACCTCTCTTGGACTTCTCAATCATCAAAAGCATATCAACATCACTGATTAAATCTATATCTTGTTTTGTCATTTTCAACATTGCACTCCAAGCTAAACCAGGAGCTGTGAAATAGTGGGCAGGGTCTAATCCATAACAATTTTTATTATGACAGAGTGTTCTAAAAGCCTCAAACACATCAGCTAACAATAAAACATCTGTTTTTAGATATAAATCATGATATTCTCCAAGGTTCTTTATCTTAAATATTTTCCATATTTCTTGTGCGTGTTTATATTCCTTATCACTTATCTCTTCTTCATAAAGGTTATTATAGAAACTTTCTTTTGAAGGAAGTTGTGTTTCTTTAAATCTCATAAATGAATCCATATAATCATAAGGATAAATTCCCTTACTTGTAAGAATTTTCTCTTTACTTTGAATTTCATTCCTTGTTTGAATTTCCTCTCTCGTAAGAATTCCTTCTTTAATCAGAATTTCATCTTTAATCTGAATTTCCTCTTTAGTTCGAATTTTCTTTATAATTAGAATTTCATCTTCAGTTAGAATTTCCTCTTTACTTTGAATTCTCTCTTTAATCTGAATTTCCTCTTTAGTGAGAATTTCCTCTTTTGGAAAGAATGAATTAAGATTTGGAAAAGAGTCCGTGGAGCTTAGATTTGATGCGAGGTAGGCTAGTGGTGTTCCCATAAACTTGTAAGAATCTAAAAACCTAATACGAGTTATAGGTTTTGTGAATATCATTTTTGAAAATGAAATATACTTTTGACTTGTGTTTGTTATAGCAGAAATATTCCCTGGTGTTTTTGAAAGTTCATTTATAAATAGATGTGTATCATAGTTGGCGCTGTTGTGAAGAAAGACTGGAATAAAAGAAGGTAATTTATAATTAAGATTACAACAGGAATGAGCGGGACCTCTATATTTACCAGTAAGATGACAATGGTCTCTAACTTTAGACTCCTTAATTTTCCCCTCACAAATATGACAGATATTGTTCATTCTAAATTCTAATTTTTCTTCTTTGGTTAATTTCATCGGTTCATTTGTTTCTTTCATTAATTTAGTGAGTCTTATACAATCCTTTTCTAATCGTTTTACAAACTCTTGTGAAGCATTTTTTCCACGATAATGTTCAAGTTTGTTATACTTTTCTCCAACAGATGATTTGATATAATAACAGAAACCACAAGGAATATGTTTTTGATATTTATTTGTATATGGTTCTTTTGGATTAGGAGAAGCAGTATTTATCTTTTTAAGGATACATTCAAAATCAGCGTATATCACAAATGGGTGCATGATAGATTTATTATAATCTTCAAAATAAATCTTTTCACCAGGTTTAGGCATTGTAATTACAGCTGATTTATGATTACTACAATATTTTGAATGTTGTTCTAATCGTTCTTTTGTATGAAATGAATTAAGACATCGCTTACAAGGATATATTTTGTTTGCTGTTCTGAATACCTGAGAAGAGAT
>NW_028223501.1:0-9000 GCF_056783735.1 Eptatretus burgeri
ACACGGACACACGGACACCCTAGGAACCAGGTTCGATATCCATTGTGGGACATGATGTGTTGTTCGCTTTTACTTCATCCTGATTTGGGGTGGCCATTGATCTTTTTATTTACTTCCCAGGGTGGATCGGATGGAGAGGGTGGATAGGATGGATAGGATGGATAGGGTGGATAGGATGGATAGGATGGATAGGGTGAATAGGGTGGATAGGATGGATAGGGTGGATAGGGTGGATAGGGTGGATAGGGTGGATAGGGTGGATAGGATGGATAGGGTGAATAGTATGGATAGGGTGGATAGGATGGATAGGATGGATAGGGTGGATAGGATGGATAGGATGGATAGGGTGGATAGGGTGAATAGTATGGATAGGGTGGATAGGGTGGATAGGGTGGAAAGGGTGGATAGGGTGGATAGGGTGGATAGGGTGAATAGTATGGATAGTATGGATAGGGTGGATAGGGTGGATAGTATGGATAGGGTGGATAGGATGGATAGTATGGATAGGGTGGATAGGATGGATAGGATGGATAGGGTGGATAGGGTGGATAGGGTGGATAGGGTGGATAGGGTGGATAGGATGGATAGGATGGATAGGGTGGATAGGGTGGATAGGGTGGATAGGATGGATAGGATGGATAGGGTGGATAGGATGGATAGGGTGGATAGTATGGATAGGGTGGATAGGGTGGATAGGGTGAATAGTATGGATAGGGTGGATAGGATGGATAGTATGGATAGGGTGGATAGGATGGATAGGATGGATAGGGTGGATAGGGTGGATAGGGTGGATAGGATGGATAGGATGGATAGGGTGGATAGGATGGATAGGGTGGATAGTATGGATAGGGTGGATAGGGTGGATAGTATGGATAGGGTGGATAGGATGGATAGGATGGATAGGGTGGATAGGGTGGATAGGATGGATAGGGTGGATAGGATGGATAGGGTGGATAGGGTGGATAGGGTGGATAGGGTGGATAGTTCGCCCGTCCCTGTGGGTTTCACGTTTCCAGGAAGACATTGTGTTGTGTTTGGACTAAACCGGGTGGAGCAGGTCGTGGTGTTCACACGATGGTCTCCAGTGATGGTCACGGTGTGTGTGTGTGTTCGTAAACAAGATGAACGTGAAGGAAGTTAAACGGAAAAAACCCTGTTACTGTTGTTGTTGTTGTTACTTGTGAAATGACCATCAAGTTTTATCGTCGGACGTGGCGAAGATGTTGCCTCTGCATTTCAAGCGATGGTCGTTGTACACACACGAACGTTTGAAAACATGAATGTTCATTGTGTTGTGATTTGTCCTGTGAGGCGTGTTTATCGTTCGGGTTTGTGGAGTGAAGAAATGTTCGTTAATGTCATCAGGACATTCACTGTGTTAGTGGGTATCAAACAAAGGAAAGGAATGACAGGAACCACCAAAAGGTAACAACATTTCCTCATTCCGTGAATCGCAAATTGGTGTGTGTGTGTGTGTGTGTGTGTGTGTGTGTGTGTGTGTGTGTGTGTGTGTGTGTGTGTGTCAGTGTTTGTCTGTTAGTGTTAGTTTGTGTTTGTGTCTGTTAGTGTGTGTGTGTGTGTTTGTTTTGTGTGCGTGTGTTTTCACTGTTTCGCTGTGTATGTGCGTGTGTTTTTGGTCTGTGTGCGTGTGTTTTCGCTGTGTGTGTGCGCGTGTTTTCGCTGTGTGTGTGCGCGTGTTTTCGGTGTGTGTGCGCGTGTTTTCGCTGTGTGTGTGCGCGTGTTTTCGCTGTGTGTGTGCGTGTGTTTTCGCTGTGTGTGTGCGTGTGTTTTCGCTGTGTGTGTGTGTGTGTGTGTGTGTGTGTGTGTGTGTGTGTGTGTGTGTGTGTGTGTGCGCGCGTGTGTGCGTGCGCGTGTTTTCGCTGTGTGTGTGTGTGTGTGTGTGTGTGTGTGTGTGTGTGTGTGTGTGTGTGTGTGTGCGTGCGCGCGCGCGTGTGTGTGCGCGCGCGCGTGCGTGTGTGTGCGCGCGTGTGTGTGCGCGCGCGCGCGCGTGTGTGTGCGCGCGCGCGTGTGTGCGCGCGCGCGTGTGTGTGCGCGCGCGCGCGTGTGTGTGCGCGCGCGCGCGTGTGCGTGCGCGCGCGCGTGTTTTCGCTGTGTGTGTGCACGCGTGTTTTCGCTGTTTGTGCATGTGTTTTCCCTGTGTATGTACGTGTGTTTTTGCTTTGCATGTGTATGTGTGTGTGTGTTTTAGCTGTGTATGTGAATATGTTTTTGCTGTTTGTGCATGTTTTAGCTGTGTATGTGCGTGTGTTTTTGCTGTGAATGCGTGCGTGTTTTCTCTGTGTTTGTGGGTGTTTTTGCTGTGTATGCGCGCGTGTTTTCGCTGTGCATGCGCGTGTTTTCGCTGTGTATGCGCGCGTGTTTTCGCTGTGTATGCGCTCGTGTTTTAGCTGTGTATGCGCTCGTGTTTTCGCTGTGTTTTCGCTGTGTATGCGCGTGTGTTTTCGCTGTGTATGCGCGTGTGTTTTCGCTGTGTATGCGCGTGTGTTTTCGCTGTGTATGCACGCGTGTTTTCGCTGTGTATGCGCGCGTGTTTTCGCTGTGTTTGCGCGCGTGTTTTCGCTGTGTATGCGCGTGTGTTTTCGCTGTGTATGCACGCGTGTTTTTGCTGTGTTTTCGCTGTGTTTTCGCTGTGTATGCGCGTGTGTTTTCGCTGTGTATGCACGTGTGTTTTCGCTGTGTATGCACGCGTGTTTTTGCTGTGTTTTCGCTGTGTATGCGCGCGTGTTTTCGCTGTGTATGCGCGCGTGTTTTCGCTGTGTATGCGCGCGTGTTTTCGCTGTGTATGCGCGCGTGTTTTCGCTGTGTATGCGCGCGTGTTTTCGCTGTGTATGCGCGCGTGTTTTCGCTAATGTATCTTGGCGTGTTTTCGCTGTGTATGCGCGCGTGTTTTCGCTGTGTATGCGCGCGTGTTTTCGCTGTGTATGCGCGCGTGTTTTCGCTGTGTATATGTACGCGCGTGTTTTCGCTATTATCTGTGTATGCGCGCGATGTTTTCGCTGTGTATGTGCGCGTGTTTTCGCTGTGTATCTTGTGACGTGTTTTCGCTGTGTATCTTGTAGCGTGTTTTCGCTGTGTATGCGCGCGGGTTTTCGCTGTGTATGCGCGCGTGTTTTCGCTAATGTATCTGTGTTTTTATTTGTGTGTGCGCGTGTTTTCGCTGTGTATCTTGTGGCGTGTTTTAAACTGTGTATGCGCGCGTGTTTTCGCTGTGTATGCGCGCGTGTTTTCGCTGTGTATGCGCGCGTGTTTTCGCTGTGTGCGCGCGTGTTTTCGCTGTGTATGCGCGCGTGTTTTCGCTGTGTATGCTTGTGGCGTGTTTTCGCTGTGTATGCTTGCGCGTGTTTTCGCTGTGTATGCGCGCGTGTTTTCGCTGTGTATGCGCGTGTTTTCGCTGTGTATGGCGTGTTTTTTCGCTGTGTATGCGCGCGTGTTTTCGCTGTGTATGCGCGCGTGTTTGCGCTGTGTATGCGCGCGTGTTTTCGCTGTGTATCTTGTGGCGTGTTTTCGCTGTGTATCTTGTGGCGTGTTTTCGCTGTGTATGCGCGCGTGTTTTACGCTGTGTATGCGCGTGTTTCGCTGTGTATGCGCGCGTGTTTTCGCTGTGTATGCGCGCGTGTTTTCGCTGTGTATCTTGTGGCGTGTTTTCGCTGTGTATGCTTGTGGCGTGTTTTCGCTGTGTATCTTGACGCGTGTTTTCGCTGTGTATCTTGTAGCGTGTTTTCGCTGTGTATGCTTGCGCGTGTTTCGCTGTGTATGTATCTTGTAGCGTGTTTTAAAGCTGTGTATGCTTGCGCGTGTTTTCCTGTGTATGCGCGCGTGTTTTCGCTGTGCGCGCGTGTTTCGCTGTGTATCTTGTGGCGTGTTTTCGCTGTGTATGCGCGCGTGTTTTCGCTGTGTATCTGTGGCGTGTTTTCGCTGTGTATGCGCGCGTGTTTTCGCTGTGTATGCGCGCGTGTTTTCGCTGTGTATGCGCGCGTGTTTTCGCTGTGTATGCGCGCGTGTTTTCGCTGTGTATGCGCGCGTGTTTTCGCTGTGTTTTCGCGCGTGTTTTTGCTGTGTTTTCGCGCGTGTTTGCGCGCGTGTTTTCGCTGTGTTTTTGCTGTGTTTTCGCTGTGTTTTTGCTGTGTTTTCGCTGTGTTTTCGCTGTGTTTTTGCTGTGTTTTTGCTGTGTTTTTGCTGTGTTTTCGCTGTGTTTTTGCTGTGTTTTTGCTGTGTTTTTGCTGTGTTTTTGCTGTGTTTTTGCTGTGTTTTTGCTGTGTTTTTGCTGTGTTTTTGCTGTGTTTTTGCTGTGTTTTTGCTGTGTTTTTGCTGTGTTTTTGCTGTGTTTTTGCTGTGTTTTTGCTGTGTTTTCGCTGTGTTTTCGCTGTGTTTTCGCTGTGTTTTCGCTGTGTTTTCGCTGTGTTTTCGCTGTGTTTTCGCTGTGTTTTCGCTGTGTTTTCGCTGTGTTTTCGCTGTGTTTTCGCTGTGTTTTCGCTGTGTTTTCGCTGTGTATCCACGCGTGTTTTCGCTGTGTTTTCGCTGTGTATCCGCGTGTTTTCGCTGTGTTTTTGCTGTGTATGCGCGTGTTTTCTCTGTGTATGCGCGTGTGTTTTCGCTGTGTATGCGCGTGTGTTTTCGCTGTGTATGCGCGTGTGTTTTCGCTGTGTATGCACGCGTGTTTTTTCTGCGTTTTCGCTGTGTATGCGCGCGTGTTTTCGCTGTGTATGCGCGCGTGTTTTCGCTGTGTATGCGCGCGTGTTTTCGCTGTGTATGCGCGCGTGTTTTCGCTGTGTATGCGCGCGTGTTTTCGCTGTGTATGCGCGCGTGTTTTCGCTGTGTATGCGCGCGTGTTTTCGCTGTGTTTTCGCTTGTGTTTTCGCGTGTGTTTTCGCTGTGTATCCACGCGTGTTTTCGCTGTGTTTTCGCGCGTGTTTCGCTGTGTATGCGCGCGTGTTTTCGCTGTGTATGCGCGCGTGTTTTCGCTGTGTATGCGCGCGTGTTTTCGCTGTGTATGCGCGCGTGTTTTCGCTGTGTATGCGCGCGTGTTTTCGCTGTGTTTTCGCTTGTGTTTTCGCGTGTGTTTTCGCTGTGTATCCACGCGTGTTTTCGCTGTGTTTTCGCTGTGTATCCGCGTGTTTTCGCTGTGTTTTCTCTGTGTATGCGCGTGTTTTCTCTGTGTATGCGCGTGTGTTTTTTCGCTGTGTATGCGCGCGTGTTTTTTCGCTGTGTATGCGCGCGTGTTTTCGCTGTGTATGCGCGCGTGTTTTCGCTGTGTATGCGCGCGTGTTTTCGCTGTGTATGCGCGCGTGTTTTCGCTGTGTATGCGCGCGTGTTTTCGCTGTGTATGCGCGCGTGTTTTCGCTGTGTATGCGCGCGTGTTTTCGCTGTGTATGCGCGCGTGTTTTCGCTGTGTATGCGACGCGTGTTTTCGCTGTGTATCTTGCGCGTGTTTTACGCTGTGTATGCGCGCGTGTTTTCGCTGTGTATGCGCGCGTGTTTTCGCTGTGTATGCGCGCGTGGTTTCGCTGTGTATGCGCGCGTGTTTTCGCTGTGTATGCGCGCGTGTTTTCGCTGTGTATGCGCGCGTGTTTTCGCTGTGTATGCGCGCGTGTTTTCGCTGTGTATGCGCGCGTGTTTTCGCTGTGTATGCGCGCGTGTTTTCGCTGTGTATGCGCGCGTGTTTTCGCTGTGTATGCGCGCGTGTTTTCGCTGTGTATGCGCGCGTGTTTTCGCTGTGTATGCGCGCGTGTTTTCGCTGTGTATGCGCGCGTGTTTTCGCTGTGTTTTCGCTGTGTTTTCGCTGTGTTTTCGCGTGTGTTTTCGCGTGTGTTTTCGCGTGTGTTTTCGCGTGTGTTTTCGCTGTGTATCCACGCGTGTTTTCGCTGTGTTTTCGCTGTGTATCCGCGTGTTTTCGCTGTGTTTTTGCTGTGTATGCGCGTGTTTTCTCTGTGTATGCGCGTGTGTTTTCGCTGTGTATGCACGTGTGTTTTCGCTGTGTATGCACGCGTGTTTTTTCTGCGTTTTCGCTGTGTATGCGCGCGTGTTTTCGCTGTGTATGCGCGCGTGTTTTCGCTGTGTATACGCGCGTGTTTTCGCTGTGTATGCGCGCGTGTTTTCGCTGTGTATGCGCGCGTGTTTTCGCTGTGTATGCACGCGTTTTCGCTGTGTATGCACGCGTGTTTTTGCTGTGTTTTCTCTGTGTATGCGTGTGTGTTTTCGCTGTGTATGCGCGTGTGTTTTCGCTGTGTATGCACGCGTGTTTTTGCTGTGTTTTCGCTGTGTATGCGCGCGTGTTTTTGCTGTGTATGCGCGCGTGTTTTCGCTGTGTATGCGCGTGTGTTTTCGCTGTGTATGCACGCGTGTTTTCGCGTGTTTTCGCGTGTGTTTTCGCGTGTGTTTTCGCGTGTGTTTTCGCTGTGTATCCACGCGTGTTTTCGCTGTGTTTTCGCTGTGTATCCGCGTGTTTTCGCTGTGTTTTCGCTGTGTATGCGCGTGTTTTCTCTGTGTATGCGCGTGTTTTCGCTGTGTATGCGCGTGTTTTCGCTGTGTATGCGCGTGTGTTTTCGCTGTGTATGCACGCGTGTTTTTTCTGCGTTTTCGCTGTGTATGCGTGCGTGTTTTCGCTGTGTATGCGTGCGTGTTTTCGCTGTGTATGCGCGCGTGTTTTCGCTGTGTATGCGCGCGTGTTTTCGCTGTGTATGCGCGCGTGTTTTCGCTGTGTATGCGCGCATGTTTTCGCTGTGTATGCGCGCGTGTTTTCGCTGTGTATGCGCGCGTGTTTTCGCTGTGTATGCACGCGTGTTTTTGCTGTGTTTTCTGTGTATGCGCGCGTGTTTTCTCTGTGTATGCGTGTGTGTTTTCGCTGTGTATGCGCGTGTTTTCGCTGTGTATGCACGCGTGTTTTTGCTGTGTTTTCGCTGTGTATGCGCGCGTGTTTTTGCTGTGTATGCGCGCGTGTTTTCGCTGTGTATGCGCGTGTGTTTTCGCTGTGTATGCACGCGTGTTTTTGCTGTGTTTTCGCTGTGTATGCGCGTGTGTTTTCTCTGTGTATGCGCGTGTGTTTTCGCTGTGTATGCGCGTGTGTTTTCGCTGTGTATGCACGCGTATTTTTGCTGCGTTTTCGCTGTGTATGCGCGCGTGTTTTCACTGTGTATGCGCGCGTGTTTTCACTGTGTATGCGCGCGTGTTTTCACTGTGTATGCGCGCGTGTTTTCACTGTGTATGCGCGCGTGTTTTCGCTGTGTTTGCGCGCGTGTTTTCGCTGTGTATGCGCGCGTGTTTTCGCTGTGTATGCACGCGTGTTTTTGCTGTGTTTTCGCTGTGTATGCGCGTGTGTTTTCTCTGTGTATGCGCGTGTGTTTTCGCTGTGTATGCGCGTGTGTTTTTGCTGTGTATGCGCGCGTGTTTTTGCTGTGTATGCGCGCGTGTTTTCGCTGTGTATGCGCGTGTGTTTTCGCTGTGTATGCACGCGTGTTTTTGCTGTGTTTTCGCTGTGTATGCGCGTGTGTTTTCTCTGTGTATGCGCGTGTGTTTTCGCTGTGTATGCGCGTGTGTTTTCGCTGTGTATGCACGCGTATTTTTGCTGCGTTTTCGCTGTGTATGCGCGCGTGTTTTCACTGTGTATGCGCGCGTGTTTTCACTGTGTATGCGCGCGTGTTTTCACTGTGTATGCGCGCGTGTTTTCACTGTGTATGCGCGCGTGTTTTCGCTGTGTTTGCGCGCGTGTTTTCGCTGTGTATGCGCGCGTGTTTTCGCTGTGTATGCGCGCGTGTTTTCGCTGTGTATGCACGCGTGTTTTTGCTGTGTTTTCTGTGTATGCGCGCGTGTTTTCTCTGTGTATGCGTGTGTGTTTTCGCTGTGTATGCGCGTGTTTTCGCTGTGTATGCACGCGTGTTTTTGCTGTGTTTTCGCTGTGTATGCGCGCGTGTTTTTGCTGTGTATGCGCGCGTGTTTTCGCTGTGTATGCGCGTGTGTTTTCGCTGTGTATGCACGCGTGTTTTTGCTGTGTTTTCGCTGTGTATGCGCGTGTGTTTTCTCTGTGTATGCGCGTGTGTTTTCGCTGTGTATGCGCGTGTGTTTTCGCTGTGTATGCACGCGTATTTTTGCTGCGTTTTCGCTGTGTATGCGCGCGTGTTTTCACTGTGTATGCGCGCGTGTTTTCACTGTGTATGCGCGCGTGTTTTCACTGTGTATGCGCGCGTGTTTTCACTGTGTATGCGCGCGTGTTTTCACTGTGTATGCGCGCGTGTTTTCGCTGTGTTTGCGCGCGTGTTTTCGCTGTGTATGCACGCGTGTTTTTGCTGCGTTTTCGCTGTGTATGCGCGCGTGTTTTCGCTGTGTATGCGCGCGCGTTTTCGCTGTGTGTGCACGCGCGTTTTCGCTGTGTGTGCGCGCGCGTTTTCGCTGTGTGTGCGCGCGCGTTTTCGCTGTGTGTGCGCGCGCGTTTTCGCTGTGTGTGCGCGCGCGTTTTCGCTGTGTGTGCGCGCGCGTTTTCGCTGTGTGTGCGCGCGCGTTTTCGCTGTGTGTGCGCGCGCGTTTTCGCTGTGTGTGTGTGTGTGTGTGTGTGTGTGTGTGTGTGTGTGTGTGTGTGTGTGTGTGTGTGTGTGTGTGTGTGTGTGTGTGTGTGTGTGTGTGTGTGTGTGTGTGTGTGTGGTTACGGGCTGGGGGATCGGCCGCCAACTGACCGCTCTGAACGGAGCCGCAAGTCAAGTCGGCCCGACCGATCGACTGGAATATAGATCGCCACCCTGATAAGTCCGAGCGACGGGTCCTTGTACAAGAACCGAAATACGCCAATGGGCAGGTCACATGGGGTAGGGTCGATTGCCAATCTTCAATGTACCTGAATACCCATGTGATCCAACTTCCGGGGTATTCCACCCTCGACGGAACTCGTACGGAACAAACCGCTGAGGCGAGCCTGTCCCGTGCGCGATTCCGAGCGGCTTAATCGCCGAGAACCGTTGGTCCAAATGTTCCCCTTTTACGGCAAACCAACGG
>NW_028223502.1:0-9000 GCF_056783735.1 Eptatretus burgeri
GAAATTCATCTATACTTTCAGTTGTATATTGACTCATATTTAATAATATTACCATCGATATCGATATACTTTTTTTCATTACCAGATTCAACGACAACATTTTTTATATTAAAGGTAATTTTAAAATGATCGTTAACTACTATTGAACGAAATGTCATTTCACCTGATATATTAACATCCTTTATTTCATCAGGATTTACATCTTTAGGGTTGTTGAAAAAAATACAAATTTCTCCTTGCATATTACAGATGGTCTTATCTTTTCTTTCTAAAGCTTCATCCATAAGGTTTTTGTTTTTTGATACTTTTTCTTGTTTCATTGCTTTTTCTAGTTTTGAATATATTACCAGAAGGAGAGGAGAAACTTTTGTTAGAGATACTTTAATTGATGTTCTACCAGGTATACTAAAAGCCCTTCCATTGAAGGAAATTGAAGAACTCATATTATTTACCATAATTGTTTTTATCCAATATTTGTTATATTTATCTTTGTTCAATTTTACATCCTTGACATATTTCTCAGTATCTTTAACAAATGAAGAGATTGATTGAAACTTGTCTTTTGTGTCTTGAAACATTGTATTTATTAAGTGAAAAAGTTGGAGGATAAAATGGTTTTAAGCACAGATTCACCTGTAAAATAAACGAAATTTTCATCAAGAAAATTTTAGTTTAAGCAAAGATTTATTATATAAATATGGTGAATACAACATACTGCGATGTTTGTAATCACGAATATAAACATTATAGAAAACACCTCCGAACCAACAAACACACATTTAATCTATTTCATAAAATATCTCCTCTTCAGTTGGAAAGAAAACATTGTGATATCTGTTCAAAGGATGTTTTGAAGAGAAGTTATAATAAACATCTTCAATCACAAAAACACAAGAAAAATGAGTTTAAAGTAAAGGGAGACTATTATATTGAAAACACTGATGGGGCATTTAAAGGGCATATAAAAATAAGGATTATTCAATTTGGAGAACCCGGTCCATAATCAATCGCTGAATCAATTGAAATCGTGAAACCTGATGTTGAAAAAGTTATTAAAAAGACATTAAAAGAAATGAAAACTCTAAAGTTTTATATGGGAGTGAAAATGAATATGAAAAGACAAGATGAAGAACAAAGTCCTTATATGAGAACAGATCTTCATTTTATAACATCATTTCAAGATTTTTTGAATTGTGGGGTTTATGAAGAACTATCAAAACAAGAGGAGGATGTTGATAATACAGTGGTAGGAAGTGGATTCAATATTTTTAAAAAATCATCTTTTTAGATATACACATTCTAAAATCAAACCCTCTGAAAGCTTCTTCTTATATTGAATTACCAAAAGAAATAAAACTAAAGAAGGCAGTTGTTAATATTAAGAACAATGATAATAAATGTTTTCTCTGGTCTGTTCTTGCTCACTTTCATCCACCAAAATGTAATTCAGAAAGAGTAAAACAATATATGAAATATGAGAATACCTTGGACATTAAAGATTTTAAATTCCCAATGCCACTAACAGATATTCCTAAATTTGAGAAAAAGAATAATCTTTCTATTAATGTATATGGATTAACGGATACAAACAAAGTTCAAATATTAAAAATTTCAAACAACTATAAAAATGAAGAAACACACATTGATCTTTTATATTTTAGTGTTGGAAAGAATTCACATTACACATACATCAATAATTTATCAAGATTAATCTCTTCTCAGGTATTCAGAACAGCAAACAAAATATATCCTTGTAAGCAATGTCTTAATTCATTTCATACAAAAGAACGATTAGAACAACATTCAAAATATTGTAGTAATCATAAATCAGCTGTAATTACAATGCCTAAACCTGGTGAAAAGATTTCTTTTGAAGATTATAATAAATCTATCATGCACCCATTTGTGATATACGCTGATTTTGAGTGCATCCTTAAAAAGATAAATACTGCTTCTCCTAATCCAAAAGAATCATATACAAATAAATATCAAAAACATATTCCTTGTGGTTTCTGTTATTATATCAAATCATCTGTTGGAGAAAAGTATAACAAACTTGAACATTATAGTGGAAAAAGAGTTTGTAAAACAAACTCTCTTCACAAGAGTTTGTAAAACGATTCGAAAAGGATTGTATAAGACTCACTAAATTAATGAAAGAAACAAATGAACCGATGAAATTAACCAAAGAAGAAAAATTAGAATTTAGAAAGAACAATATCTGTCATATTTGTGAGGGGGAAATTAAGGAGTCTAAAGTTAGGGATCATTGTCATCTTACTGGTAAATATAGAGGTCCCGCTCATTCCTGTTGTAATCTTAATTATAAATTACCTTCTTTTATTCCAGTCTTTCTTCACAACAGCGCCAACTATGATACACATCTATTTATAAATGAACTTTCAAAAACACCAGGGAATATTTCTGCCATAACAAACACAAGTCAAAAGTATATTTCATTAACAAAAATGATATTCACAAAACCTTTAACTCGTATTAGGTTTCTAGATTCTTGCAAGTTTATGGGAACACCACTAGCCTACCTCGCATCAAATCTATGCTCCACGGACTCTTTTCCAAATCTTCATTCATTCTTTCCAAAAGAGGAAATTCTCACTAAAGAGGAAATTCAGATTAAAGAGGGAATTCAAAGTAAAGAGGAAATTCGAATTAATGAGGAAATTAATGAAGAAATTCTAACTGAAGATGAAATTCCAATTATAAAGAAAATTCGAACAATTAATGAAATTCTAACTAAAGAGGAAATTCTGATTAAAGATGAAATTCTGATTAAAGAAGGAATTCTCACGAGAGAGGAAATTCAAACAAGGAATGAAATTCAACGTAAAGAGAAAATTCTTACAAGTAAGGGAATTTATCCTTATGATTATATGGATTCATTTATGAGATTTAAAGAAACACAACTTCCTTCAAAAGAAAGTTTCTATAATAACCTTTATGAAGAAGAAATAAGTGATAAGGAATATAAACACACACAAGAAATATGGAAAATATTTAAGATAAAGAACCTTGGAGAATATCATGATTTATATCTAAAAACAGATGTTTTATTGTTAGCTGATGTGTTTGAAGCTTTTAGATCACTCTGTCATAATAAAAAATTGTTATGGATTAGATCCTGCCCACTATTTCACAGCTCCTGGTTTAGCTTGGAGTGCAATGTTGAAAATGACAAAACAAGATATAGATTTAATCAGTGATGTTGATATGCTTTTGATGATTGAGAAGTCCAAGAGAGGTGGAATATCACAAGTATGTTCAAAAAGATATGCTAAAGAAAATAATAAATATCTTCCAAATTATGATAGTGAAAAAGATAGTCATTATTTGATGTATTTTGATGCTAATAATTTGTATGGATGGGCAATGTCTCAATCTCTGCCTTATGGTAAATTAGAGTGGGTGGAAGAAAAGGATTATGAAAAGGCTTTGATGAATATTGTTATTTCTTCTCAAGAGGAATTGAATGACGAAGAAGAAGGTTATTATTTTGAAGTTGATTTGAGGTACCCAAGTGATCTTCATAATAAGCAGAAAGACCTTACTTTTGCATGTGAGTAAGAAACCCCAAAGAAAGAATGGTTCAGTGATTATCATAAAAGTTTTAATATTAAAGGCAAATCAACAGAAAAGTTATTAACAACATTCTATGATAAAGAGGGATATGTTTTGCATCAGAGAAGCTTAAAACAGTTTTTGAGAGAAGGATTGAGAGTAGCAAAAATTCATAGAGTTTTAAAATTTAAACAAAGTCCTTGGGTGAAAAAGTATATTCAATTCAATACAGATATGAGAGCAAATACAAAAGTAAAATTTGAAGGGGACTTTTATAAATTAATGAATAATGCTGGATTTGGAAAGACTATGGAAAACGTTAGATTCGCAACATCTTGGAAAGAAGCTTCGAGATTGATAAATAAACCAAGTTTTGAGAGAGAAGAGGTTTTTTCAGAGAACTTTTCTGCAATTCATATGAAAAAGGAAAGTATTGTAATGGATAAACCAATTTATATTGGAACAGCAGTTCTTGATTTATCAAAGATATTGATGTATGATTACACTGAACAACAAAATTTTTTTACTGAAGATGTGTAAAGTGATTTAGACTAATTTGGGTACGCTGATTTCAAAAATCATAACCGTTTTGCTGTATCACGTCAGGATTTTCAGTAACAGAAATATCCCCATTGCCTAGAAGTCAGGATTTCAATGAAATTTACAAAAATTCATTTATTCATTTATTTCATCATGAATGCTTCAAAATTATAGAAATTACAGAAAAACTCCACTAGAATGTAATTAAAATGCTTTAGGCATTTGGCTTTGCGTTTGTGCTGCTCTGTTTCAGTTTCACGATGCAGGAACCAGCAGAAATCGCCCATCATGTTCGGGTTGTGCCGCCCTTGGTAACGCGTCTCCATGAGTGAAATCTCTTGGTGGAATCGCTCGCCGTGCTCGTCCGAGACTGCTCCCAAGTTGTCAGGGAAGAAGTTCAGGTGCTGGTGTAGGAAATGGATTTTCAGGGACATCCTGGAGCCAAGTTTCCTGAAGGACTCCAGCAGCTGCTGCACTATTTCTTCATAGTTGTCCGCGCGCTCGTTCCCCAAGAAGTTGTCCGTCACAGCTTTGAAGCTCCTCCACGCTGCCAGCTCTTTGGGGTTTAGAGTTGTCGGAAAAGTTTCGTCCTTCATAATCTGTCGGATTTGCGGTCCAACAAAGACACCAGCCTTGATCTTGGCCTCCGACAAGGTGTTGCCAAACTTTTCCTTGAGGTATAAAAACCCACGCCCATTCAGATCCATTGCCCGTACAAAATTTTTCATCAAGCCGAGCTTTATGTGGAGTGGTGGAAGGAAAACCTTGGCTGGGTTGACAAGGGCGACATGCTTCACGTTGTGTCGACCAGGTACATGCTCTTTTCGTTCTTCCCAATCTTTCTTCGTCCAGTGATTCTTGTCGTCTCTGCTATCCCAGAGACAAAGGAAGCACATGTATTTCGTGTAGCCTGACTGCAGCCCTAACAACAGCGCCACCACTTTCAAGTCTCCGCAGATGTGCCAGTTGAAGTCATTGTACTTGATGGAATCAAGCAGCTGCCGCATACTCTCATAGGTCTCTGTCATGCCAAACGCGTGAGCCAGTGGGACTGATGGTTTCTCGTTGCCATTGTGGAGCAAAACAGCCTTCAAGCTGTTCTTCCCCGAGTCGATGAAGAGGCGCCAGTCTGCAGGATCGTGATCACACCCAAGTTCTTTCAACAGACCGTTGATGTCACTGCAGAATGTCATCGTGTCTTCCATCTCAAAGAACTCAGCCATGTCTCTGTGACGTGCTCTGAACAAGGATATCTTGGTGTTAGGTTCAAGTAGATTCCACTGCTGCAGCCTTGATCCAAGCAGCTCTGCCTTCGCCTTTGACAGCGAGAGATCTCTTACAAGATCATTTAAGTCTCCCTGGTTCAGAAGGTGTGATTCTTGAGTGTCGGGTTCAAAGGTTCATCATCACCATCCTCTTCACCACTGCTTACAGCTATGTTCTGATCAGCTGGAGGTGTTGGAACGGGGTTCTCGTCATCATGAGGCACAGGTTTACGAGCAGAGATGCAGTCAGCGTACTTGATGTGACCTTTATTCTTCTTGTTGAAGCCGGCGATGCTTGTGCAGCAGAAATAACAATCATCATGATGATTCTGCGGCTCACGCCATATCATGGGCACCGCAAATGGCATGCTCGCGCGCTTGCCCACCAACCACTGAGTCAAGGTTGTGTGACAGCTTGTGCAGCAGATGTGTGGTGCCCAGCTCTGTTCTTGGTCCCCCACCTTACACCCGAAGTAGTGAAAGTAGGCGGCCTTCATTTTCACTGCTGTAGATATACTTCGCTGTTGATCTTTTTTGGTATACCGACCACAGACATAACAGAAGTTGTCAGGATGATTGGTACAGGAACGCCTACTCATCTTTATCTGAAAGAAAGAAATATAACACAAGTTAACAACAATTGTACGAAATAGACATGTTAAAGACATATGTAAATTTCATTGAAATCCTGACTTCTAGGCAATGGGAATATTTCTGTTCCTGAAAATCCTGATGTGATACAGCAAAACGGTTATGATTTTTGAAATCAGCGTACCCAAATTAGTCTTAATCACTTTACACATCTCCAGTAAAAAAAATTATTTGAAATTTGTTGTTCAGTGTTATTTGTATAATGACTTAAAGAAAGAGTATGGTGAAAATGTTTCATTGTTGTATATGGACACTGATAGTTTTATCCTAGATATACAAACTGATGATGTTTATAAGGATATGAAGAAAAATATTGGAGTATATGATACAAGTAATTTCAGCAAGAAGAGCGAGTTATTTTCCAAAAAGAATGAAAAGGTTATTGGTAAGTTTAAGGATGAGTTGGGTGGAAAAGTAATGAGTGAGTTTATTGGATTGAGAGCAAAGGCATATGCTTATAAGTATGGTGATCAGATTGATAAGAGGTTAAAGGGAATAAAGAAATATGTAATAAAGAAATCAATAACTTTTAGAAATTATTATAATTGTTTGATGAATAAGAAAGAAGAATATAGGAAAATGAATACAATAAGAAGTTAAAACATAACATATATAGTGAAGAAGTAAATAAAAAGGCATTAGGAGCCTTTGATGATAAAATATTTATTTTAGATAATGGAATAGATTGTGTTCCCTATGGATATTGTATGATAGAGTGTATAAAATAGATTGTGTTTTAACGATGGGAAGATGGGTTAGGGATTTTTAAGGGCTACCGCCGCATTTTTTTGCAATATATAAATGGTCAAACCAAGTATTAATCAAACTAAAGAGTGGAGAAAATCTCAGTCTTGGTATATAAATGGAAAACATAATGAATGTGAAAAATATCAAATAAGTCTTATTGAAAAAATAACTAAAACAAAGGTAAATAAAACAAATAAGCGAATCAATTTAAAAACTAATAAGTTAGAGGATGTAAAGAAAAAAACGAATATCCTTGAATGGACTGAAAACTTTGATGGTTATCAATTGAACAATGAAAAAACAATTTACTATAATCTCAAAATGATATGTGGCTCAGGAGGTGGTCAAACAAGAGCATTAAGAGAAGTTTATCATTTCGTAATGGCACAAAAGGGGTATCTTAAAAAAATATAAAGATTCAAATGTTTTGTTTTTAAATATTTTAGATGGGGATTATTGTGCAAAGAAAATTAAACTATTGAAGGAATTTGAGAATGAACAAATATTTATAGGTTCAATGAGTGAGCTAAACAATATGCATTGGTTATTTGATAAAGAGTATCCCGAGGCTGAGACGTTTCAGATATTTCTTTAGAATCACCTTACTACTTTGCTACTTGAACAAATCTTTATCTTATTGCATGGGTTATTTGAAAAAAAAGTGTCCCCAGGTTAAAAGGGGAGACAAATAAATATACCTTGGGATAAAAAGGGGGTTTATTTGTTAGGGAAAAAAATATGAATCGCTGAAAATCCCCCATTCATTTACATGGGGAAAAGTGAGCCAGAACCAGTATATTCACCCTACTTTGGTGGACACGTTGGGTGTGTGACAAGGAAGAATTTATTTGATTTTGGGTAAAATCCGAATCCGGATCTGGATACGAGAATTATTTGATTGTTCAGTGATTCTTCACCATTGAAAGATAGAGCCAAAAATGTTTTATAGCATGATGTTTCAAAAATGTATTGGGCCGGATATGTTCTCGTGGATCAGGCATTGTGTGGCAGAGGTATGCGCTCTACTGAGTGCCCTTCTTGTTTTTCATATGAAATCGGCAAATCCTATAAACGAACGAAACACAGTAGGTTAGAAAGGTTTTTCTTCATTTTCGTTCCAGTCTCAGCTCAAACGTGCATTGAAGCAAACTAATTTTTATATCTCATTTGTTGTCCTCGTTGTCTTTATTAATTGCCAGAATCCTTCGGATTTTGGCAATTATGTTGGTCAGTTGTGTGTGTCATTCTGTGTCTGTCTGTCTGTTTGTTTGTGTGTTTGTTTACCCTGTAGCAGCCACACCGTTTCAGCGATCATGACCAACTGGTTACAGACGTCGGCCATGCTCCAACTTAGACACTTGTCGTTTTTGGTGAATCTCGGTCAAAGGTCAAGGTCAAGGTCACCGAAAAACCGAAATTCTTGTTTTCGCAATAACGTCCGCTAAAATGGTCGTATCGACTTCAAACCAAATCCAAAATGTGCATCTTAGTAGGCAGGCCAAAACCCTCAAAAAAACGTTTCATGGCATTTTTTGTTCAAAGCTGGCAACCATGCTAGAAAGTATCACTATGGTATAAGGTTTCAGAAACACCCGGCTGCCAAAATGGCATTTGACCTTTAAGGTCAAATTTGGAGGTCAAAAGATCAATCGAGGTCAAATTTTGTGTTTTCCCTCTTTTGTCGTGGGCTTTCAACAAATGTAAGGTTTGGCAAGAAACATTGAAGAATTAAAGAGATACTAGGGTTTTAATTTGCAAAATAATAGGTAATTGTGAAGGAAATTAGGATTTAAAATGCTCGTTACTCCATTATGGATCGGAATACACACAAAGTAAAGACTTGTTCCTTTAACGTCACTTCTTCCTGAAAATAATTCAGTTTCTTCATCAAGAAGGCACTACGATGGCTGAACATCATTTTCCCGATGTCCCATTACCTTTGCCAATTAATGTTGCTGTTGAAATCCTTAAGATTGATCCAGACCATGTCCACTGCCTGCCGTGTTAAGGCATCCATCTGCATCACAACCGCATGCAGGTATACATGGTTGCCCCTTCCGATGACAAATGCAAGTGTGTGTGCGGCACTTAGTTTTGCATCTACAAGTAACCAACTGCAAACAGCTGCTTCGAACAGAACTTCTTGGAGGGGGTGGTCCCCGCTTCCATACATTCCATTGCGTACAATGGAATGTACCTTGACCACTTATTGTGGACTCGT
>NW_028223504.1:0-9000 GCF_056783735.1 Eptatretus burgeri
GGGTTGTTTTGCACCTTTGGAGGATTCACAGAGCAGAGCCACTGTGATGTCATGCTTTACATTCATTCGTCCCCACCTTGATCTTTGACACTTGTTGATTGAGGGTGCTGGAAAATACATAAATAAATGAGACGTAAATGTCACTGTTAGTACCCTGTACTCTATTATGACGACTGACATTGTGAAAGCATGCAATATATTGACTCATTATTGCCTCATATAGTACAGAATATTCTGTCTGACAGTTCTTGTTATGCATTTATAATAATACAGTGTCGATAAAGGATATGATTATTCCAACCTCAATGCTGTATATATATATATATATATATATATATATATATATATATATATATATATATATATATATATATATATATATATATATATATATATATATATATATATAACAATACAAAAAGTTATTTGGCCCATCAAGCCAGCATATAACCAAGATATCCATTAATTACTGGAAAGCATATAACCCAGATATTTCCAATCTCATTATTCCCTCCAAAGGCTTCAAGATCGTTGTTTACCACCATCTCAGATCATCCACTATCTACAACCATGATCTTTTCTACCCCCATTAAATCCACCCGAAGCCCATGTTTTTCCAGGTTTCCAGGTTCCCCTTCCACTGCTGTGATTGAGTTTGCGGTTGTATCCATCTTGTTCACGTGACCCCCTGGATCCTCCCCTGACACTCATTCTTCCCCAAATCCCTTATTTTTCCAAGTCCCCCTCTACTTTGTCCCTCAACTCTGCCATTGATGTGTTCCTACCACCCGCCTTCTGCTCTTCTCTTTCTGCTGTTCTTTTCGTTCTGTTTGGTCCTGGTCTGTTCTGTGTTCTTGCTCCTACATGAGTCTCGACACTGATAGAGAAAAAATTTGCAACCCCCCCTCCCTTTCCATATTTTATTTTCCCATCTTGTCACACTGCTGCCTTTATCTTTTCTCCACCTTTAGTCCGCAAATAAATACCAAACTCTTTCTTTTAAACTCTCATCTCCCTTTCCTTTCTCAATTTAATTATTATTTTTTTCCAGAATAGCAGATATTAAGTACAGATGATGGGATGGGGTTGTGGGATTTAAGAGGTAGGGATGGACCAACAACAACAAAACAACAACGACGATGACAACGACAACAACAATCCCGCGATGGTTGAACTTGAAACACCGCCCACCGGAATGGCGTTATCTCTTCCGGCATGATCAGCACTTTGAGAAAAGTTTATTTCGACTGCGTGGAATGGAATAAATGAGGGAGTTGGGTATATATATTGTTGCGGATTTCGCGCCCGCCGGCGTGCGAACGGCCACGTAACTCGAATCGCGGCACGTCGCCCACCGGACGGACAATCCAGTCGTGACCCTCTCGGACTAACGCCGGGGTGGACCTTTCGGTCTCACCGCGATCGAGCCAATCAGCCCCCGCGTGGGATAGGGTTGCTCGCCAAATTCGAACTACCTAAGTACCCACGCGGAGGGTAGACCGGGCGATCGCACCTCGCCGCAGGTCGACTTCGGACACGGGCCACTTAAGCGACCCGTTCCGTACTATCAGAATAACCGAGCGGTGTTATCGTCGACCTCGACGGTTCGATTAATTATCGGGCGTATTCAGCCCACTACCAACCCTTTACGTGAAGCAAGATGGGGATTCAATGGAGGAAAAGACGAAGCGAAGCGGGAGAACAGTTCAACAATAAAGCACATTTATTCGCGGCACACGGGAAGCACACAAATACAATTCCACCAAATGCACACAAAAAAAAGAAAACACAATTCCATTTACACAAAAAGCAAACATAAAAGTGAAAACACAGTGCAGAGCAAATACCGACTACCGAGCACACGGCAACACTTATACAATTCGACTTCACAGACGGCGCCGACAACACATACCCAAAACCAAGGAAAAGAAATACCCTCAAGAATGAGGCAGGCCTGAGGCCGAGACCGGGTCGGGCCTACCCGTCTGGTGATGAGACGCGGAGCGGCGATGGCCCCGCAACCCGCGGGCCTCGCGGACAGTGCCTGGCAGGGGGTGGGAACGGGGCCCCCTTGGTCGCACTATCTCAGCGCGGGGGGAAACAGGAGGGGGTTGCTGATGCTCGGGGTATAGAGGATCTTTATTATCCCTGGTGTGCGTCTCCACCTCGGCCAGGTCGCGCTGCCGGCCTCCCTCGGGCGTGCAGCTCCTGGCACCGACGCGAGCACCCCCTCGTCCGACTCTCTTCAGCTTCTCCAGCCACTGCAGGCTTCGGGCTCCAGACTACCACACTCGTCCCCTCCGTTCCGACTCCTTCTCGTTCTCGTTCTCCTTTTCGTTCTCGTTCTCCTTTTCGTTCTCGTTCTCCTTTCTGACGAACACCGTCCTTTTATCCCCCCGTAACTTCGCCTTTGACCCCCTCCCTTTGACCTTTCACCTCGCTCCCCATTGGCCCGAGAAAAAGTGGGCGTGAAGGCTTTTTGATCCACAAATTTGCATATATCGATCGTTCTGGAGGCGGGGCCAAATCGCCCCTCGCTCACCGATTGGACGGCAAAAAGTGGGCGTGTGTCGTTTTTGATCCGTTTTTGAAGCACAAAATCCGTGATTTTGTACACGCTGTTCAACGTGCGCCCTGCACGAGTCCAACACCGGTACCCACAGCGGGGCAAGAACGGTGGCGATGCTACGGTTGCGAGGTGTGACGTGAAGGTCGTGGCGGTTGTGGTGAAGCGGTGTTGTGGTTGGTGGTTGATGTTGTGGTTGTGATCATGGCGGTTGGTCCAAAATAAAGATAGTAAAAGAAAAACGGCTATCCTGAAGAGTCGCAGCTCGCATAAATGACATGTATTCCCACTAGACAACGGGTTTGGGCCTAACTACACATGCACTTACCGAGATACCTCACCTAAGGGACCTGAATGGTGGTTTGCGAATTTGGTAACCACAACACTACCCCCTTCCCTTTTTACAGACTCGTCCCGAGTCGTCAAATTTTCGTGTGCCATCATGTGTAGTTTTCCCCTAGTACATTTTACCTACGGATCCCTGAGTGCGACATTCATGGTATTCGTGTCCCCAAAATAAATAACCTAAGGGCTGCGTAACTATCTAAACAAACTCACTCACACGGACGACTTAAATAAAATTGCCAGCGCTAATACAAACATGCCGGGGGCGCACTCATATGTACAGTACATCTTAACCTTAACTTACAAATTTTACACTAAACCATGGCCCAGGATCATTGAACTCTGCAAAAAGAAAGCAGTTAGCAGGGAGCCAGGCTGCCCGCATGCAGTCTCTGGCTCAAACAATGCAGGTGACAGGGAACGTGGCTGGCTGCTCACACGCAGTCCAAGGCCTTCCCTTTTGAACTGAACTCAGTGAACCACAACGGTGCTTGGGCTGCACAACGCAGTCTCCGTGCCAGCTCAAGTGGCACACGCAATGAGCACAACGAATGGATGCATGAACGCAAACACGGTGCACGGGCCGCCACTGCAGGCCCGTGTTGTAGCTGCCAACAGGGCAGTTCTTGCAGCTTGCAAACTGTTGCCTTGCGGATCCTGGCGCACATGGAAATGAACAGGGGGGGCAAAGCAAAAATTGAACGGGGCTGGTGAACATGGGCAGTGGGCATGGCATGGCAAAGGTGCAGGCAACACACAGCCCGCAGAAGAAGGCCGCTGCAGGCAAACACAGCCGGCAGATGAACTGGCCGGCACAGGCCTTGAAGAAAAACAGCCAGCAGATGAACTGGCCGGCACAGGCCTTGCAGCACAGCAGCTGCAGACGATCCAGCCGGCACAGGCCCCGCAGCACAGCAGCTGCAGACGAAGTTGGCCGGCCTCCGCCTCGAAGAAAAACACGGCCAGCCGATGAAGTTGGCCAGCCTTTGCCGTTCAATGGAGGTTGGTGGAGGGAGTGCGGTGGTGCTGGCCACTTGGAAGGCGGGCTCGGACCTACCTACCTGTCTCCCTCCCAACCTATCGCCTTTGCCTGTCACTGTACATACCCACTCCCTTAATTTGTGAAAAACCAATTTAGCCCCCTTAATTTTTTTTTTATTTTTTTATTTTTACTTCCCCACTATAAATCGTCCCCTAACCCCCTTTATCGTCCTTGTTCGGCTAACCTATTCTGTCACCTAGCCTACTCCCAACCCCTACGTTCCCTTCCCGGAGGGGAATAAGGGAGAGCTAACGTCCTGTGTCGAGGCCCAACGAAGCCTCAGAATGGCCTCCCCAGAGTTCAGCGATCTATAACCAAAGTGGGTCCAGCGGCCCACAACGACAGCGAGGGGATGGATGGTGCGGAGGGGTACATCTCCTAATCTACCCTAACCATTTAACAGTTAAACTACCCCGGGGCTTTCAACAAGCGCCTCTTGCTTAAACTATTGGTTCTAACAACCCAGATTCCCGTCGCCTGTGTTGGTGTCCTCACAATTTCGGGCATCGCCCCCCAATTTTCTCTCCGTGCCCTCACACGGTCTCCTGGCTGGGACACGTGGCTCCCTTTGGCAGGCACGACCCTCTGCCGAATCTCCCGCTATGGCACCCCCGGGCACTACACTGCCTCCGAGCCTACCAGCTCCCTAACACCGGGGAGTGCCCCCCATGGCACCTCCCCTGAAACGCACACGTGGCAGGCCGGCCTCCCGGGCCCCTTTCCGAGGGTCACCCGTGCCCACAACACTGCCCACGCGGCTAATGGCGCCCCGGGCCCCCGCACCAAGCAGGCGCACCCGTGCCCACTACTCTATCCCGGCCCCCCATGGGCCCTTGGCCTACCGCGGCCGACTAGCCTGGTGCCCGGGGTACCCACTCAGCGATACTCACCTTTCGCAGCCACGCTCCCAAGCCCGTCAACAGGGCTCCTGCACCCCTCCAAATGGGTTTCGAGCCTACATTCCCACCAACAGCAAAACGACCTCCATTTTTCAATTTGACTAACCCAGCTAACTCACTTTACTCTGACCCCGGGGTCCCCTGGGCGGGAGTCACTCCTCCCCCCAATCACTCATCGCACCATGCATTCCCCATTCGCTCCACTCACACAGACCCGCTGGCCTCACTTACTCACCAAGTACTCACCTCACAACTCTTCAACACACACACCGCTGAACTCTGCCATCCTTCTAACTACCTCCCCTAACTAACTCGTGCTCCCACGTCGTCCCTTAAACTATAGCACGTTCCATTTAACCTACGTAGCTAAGCTACGTCCCCACTACACATCCAAAGTCTGTCACTGTCTCAAATGTAATCCCATTTTATTTCCCAACCTAAATCTGGCTACAATCCCTCTAACTCATCCATTCCACGGACTCCATGAGGACTTACCCCTGCCCCATGGAGTCGGTCTAGCTAAGCTAACCCTTCCCCCTAACTAGTTTCCATCCTGTGCCCCGGATAAGGGGGTCTTCCACCCCTTGCCCAGGAATCCTGTACACCCGAAAGTGAGGCTTGCCCTTTTTTTTTTTTTTTTTTTTTTCATGCGCAGCACCTGCGCGGCAACTCAGAGCTCGCGCACTTTACACCTGCCCGTGACGTCATGCAGCTGCACGTGTTCCTCGTCCCTCCTTGGACGCTACCATCCGGTAGAGATACCCCTCCTGCCGGATTCCAACCACACGTGCAGCCATGACGTCACCGTGCGCAAAAAAAAAAAACAAGCCCCACGTCTCGAGGGGTTTCCCACGCGAACACATGTGCTTTGCCCGTTGGAGCTTAACACACACGATCGCGTGGAGAACCCGTCCGGTCCAAATCCATTTACCTGCCTAAACTTTGTCCGTCCGCGGGATCGGCAAATCCACCGCGTGCGTTTCCGGACCGGGACTTCACTCTCGCAAGCGAGCACGTGGCGGTCTCGTGCGTTGCACAGCACGGACCGCGTGCTCACTGCTGGGTGAACCCGGCACGGTCCTCGAAACAACTACAGCCGCTACTCGGCTTTCTTTCTTCTGTCGCCTTCGTCGTCGCCATTCGACCCACGCACTCCTGCGTGTTACGACGCACACAGTCCACTCCATCACATTCACACGGGGAGACGCGGCTGCGTGCTCCCGCATGCCAACCGACATCTCCCTCTCATACCGCTCTCTCACACACACGGTCTCCCTGGCACACAGCGACCTTGCACACGGCCGTTCACTCACGCGTGCCTCACTACTCACACAAACCATACTACTCACACGTGGTGCTCCATTCACTCGCGCGGGGGCACTCACCCGCGGTGCCTCACCCACACACGCGAGGGCACTCAACCGCTGTGCCTCATCCACACACCGTGCCTCACTCATACACGCGGGGGCACTCACCCGCGGTACCTCACTCATACACACGGCGACACTCACACACGCGGTCTCTTCCACACAACGTCCCTCACTCATACACGCGGGGGCACTCAACCGCGGTGCCTCATCCATACAGGCCGTTTCACTCACACCCACGGCCTCTTCCACACACGGTGCCTCATCCACACACGGCGTGCTGGGAAGCACGTACTCCGGCACCATCGCCACCACACCACTCACACACGGGGTCGCACTCACACCTTGCACCAAACACACAGGGACAACCACACTGGGGATTCGTGTCCCCACAAGGGTCTCCGGGGCCTCTATACCCCCCAAGCTTTCCGTGCACCCGTCCACAGCACTCGTCCTCTCAACCTCGCAAAGCACGACCGAACTCACCTGGTCGTGACTCGCCTCAAGGGGGCATACTCCCTCCCCTCGTTCCTGGAGGAGGCCATCCAGGTGCTCGCACTGGGTCTCTACCCAGTCCGCCAGCTCACCCCCATTGTCCTCCACTACCTCCGTGTGTGTGTGCGTCACTTACCCCGTCTTCATCGTGTTTATTGGTCTCTGCTTCTTTCTGGCGTCTTTCCCTTATCTTTAAGTAGGTCAACCTTGCTTTCTCTTTAAGTCGCTCCAGTCCTTCCCTGTTTTTCACTCCTTGCTCTTTCACGATCTCCGCGTACCTCATCCTTGCTCTCCGTATTAATTGTTCTTTTCTCTCCCTCGCAATTACTTTCACCTCGTCTCTTGTCTCCCGAATTACTTTTTCCTTACCCGCCTCCACCGCGGGCCTGTCAGCCGTTGCACCCCCTTCCAGCTCGTTTGTTCCGACACGTGGAGTCGCCATTTTAAGTTCCCTGCTCACGGCCTTCATGCCCGCCTGCAGGCATCGGCCCATGTTCTGCGTCTCAGCCCGGAACTTTTTCATTTCTTCCTTCATGTTTGTTTCCATTTTAGTTTTCATGCGTTTTATTTCGTTTGTGAATGTATCCATCTTTTCGTTCATGCCTTTCATTTCGTTTGTATTTGTATCCATCTTTTCGTTTATTTGTTTGTTCATGTCTTTCATTTCGTTTTTTATTTCATTTGTCATTGCCGCATTCATTTGTGCCAGCATGGTGAATAGCTGGGCCATGTCGGATGCACTCAAGTGAGCCGTTTCGGCAGGGGTTGGGGAAGGGTCTTGGTGGAGAGGGGGGGGGAGGTGTCATACACCGCGGCCGCTGCCGCACCCACCTCGGGCCCTGGGTTCAGTTGGGCGAGTCCGTGTTCCTGCACAATCAACATTTCCTGCTCGGGGATTCCATCCTGGGCCATGGACTCTACATTATTACACATATACATTTCTAATACCCCCGGCTCCCGCTCGCCTTGAGACGCCATCTTGCTTCTCGTGAAGGGTTAATTTGCTCGCTCGTAATTTGGAGGGAATCGGGGGTCGCTTCTCTCACCCCTGGACCGATTCCCGTGAATTTCGCTGGAGACAGGAGAGCCTGTTGTCCCGCTCTCCAATACCAGTGCCGCGAGGAGGGCGATGAATTTGTATCGCACGACCTGACACCAGTGTTGCGGATTTCGCGCCCGCCGGCGTGCGAACGGCCACGTAACTCGAATCGCGGCACGTCGCCCACCGGACGGACAATCCAGTCGTGACCCTCTCGGACTAACGCCGGGAACCAGTCACGGGTGGACCTTTCGGTCTCACCGCGATCGAGCCAATCAGCCCCCGCGTGGGATAGGGTTGCTCGCCAAATTCGAACTACCTAAGTACCCACGCGGAGGGTAGACCGGGCGATCGCACCTCGCCGCAGGTCGACTTCGGACACGGGCCACTTAAGCGACCCGTTCCGTACTATCAGAATAACCGAGCGGTGTTATCGTCGACCTCGACGGTTCGATTAATTATCGGGCGTATTCAGCCCACCACCAACCCTTTACGTGAAGCAAGATGGGGATTCAATGGAGGAAAAGACGAAGCGAAGCGGGAGAACAGTTCAACAATAAAGCACATTTATTCGCGGCACACGGGAAGCACACAAATACAATTCCACCAAATGCACACAAAAAAAGAAAACACAATTCCATTTACACAAAAAGCAAACATAAAAGTGAAAACACAGTGCAGAGCTAATACCGACTACCGAGCACACGGCAACACTTATACAATTCTACTTCACAGACGGCGCCGACAACACATACCCAAAACCAAGGAAAAGAAATACCCTCAAGAATGAGGCAGGCCTGAGGCCGAGACCGGGTCGGGCCTACCCGTCTGGTGATGAGACGCGGAGCGGCGATGGCCCCGCAACCCGCGGGCCTCGCGGACAGTGCCTGGCAGGGGGTGGGAACGGGGCCCCCTTGGTCGCACTATCTCAGCGCGGGGGGGAAACAGGAGGGGGTTGCTGATGCTCGGGGTATAGAGGATCTTTATTATCCCTGGTGTGCGTCTCCACCTCGGCCAGGTCGCGCTGCCGGCCTCCCTCGGGCGTGCAGCTCCTGGCACCGACGCGAGCACCCCCTCGTCCGACTCTCTTCAGCTTCTCCAGCCACTGCAGGCTTCGGGCTCCAGACTTCCACACTCGTCCCCTCCGTTCCGACTCCTTCTCGTTCTCGTTCTCGTTCTCGTTCTCGTTCTCGTTCTCGTTCTCCTTTTCGTTCTCGTTCTCGTTCTCCTTTTCGTTCTCGTTCTCC
>NW_028223505.1:5000-9000 GCF_056783735.1 Eptatretus burgeri
ACAATAACTCATTTATTTATGTGAAAAAGTCCTGCAGAGTGCAAAAACCTTTTTAGTTTCCAACATGCACATTTGAATCTTAATTTTTAAAACATAAAGAATCCTAAGAAATGCCTTCACTCTCTCCTCCATTTATTTAAGAAAAAAAATAAAAATGAAAAACTTGAATTAAAATGAATAGCTTGGCGATGTCAATAGTCTTGAAGAAAATATTGCAAATAGACTTGTCAATTCTTTGTTTTCCTCCTCGGTGGGTTGAGTTATTTTCTGTAATACCACCAATCTTTTTTGAATCTCACTGGTTTCCATATTTTGATATTTATTTTGTCTCGCTCTTTCCTCCCTCTCCTCCCTCTCTCTCTTCTCTCTTTCCTCCCTCTCTCTCTTCTCTCTCTTCTCCCTTTCATCCCTCTCTCTTCTCTCTTTCCTCCTTCTCTTTCTTCTCCCTCTCCTCCTTCTCTTCTTCAACTCCTTCCTCATCCCTTATTATCCTTGAATCGCTTACACCCCATAGAATATTATACATATATTCATCAGGATTTCTTGTTATTCCTGTATCCAAAATAATTTTTTTTACAACAGGAAACCAATACAATTTCTTTTGAATTTCTAAAAGAGCCTTACCTTTACTTAACTTTATATTTTTTTCATTATTTAACATTTTCATTAAATCTAAAGTTGTCAGTTTATCAACATCAGCATAATACCAATCTTTTATTGAAAATACCTCATTCTTATGTTGTAGAACATATTTATTAAAATACCGAATACCCTTTTCTTGAAGGTATGCTTGGACACAGAAATGATAATTTTCTTGAAGCCTTCTTGCTGTCATTTATGTATTAGAAATATATGTTAGAATAATATTATGGCACGAAACACCTCCCCATCTTCCCATAGTTAAATCATTTTGTATTTCCTTACTTATTATAGATAATCCTGTTTTTTCTGTTTTCATGAGATAAACAACGGCAAAACCATTATTATATTTACCCTTATTAAATGCTTTTATTTGTTGTTTACTAATCGTGGCCCCACAAAACTCATTCTCGATACCAAGTGGATAATATTCTTCCTTACGAGACTGATTTAATTGTTCCAGGTCTTCGAGGTTAATTTTAAATGACCAATTATACCCTAAATCATTCATATCATACCCCCATTGTTCTATCCTCATACAAATGATACGCCCTTCTTTATAAAAAATTATTTTAATTCGAACTGTGAATTCTGTATGACCTGGAGATAATATCAACACTTCTGTATCTTTGGAATACACAGCCGTTTTATTTAAAGATATATATTGTGATAAATCGCTTAATCTCACCAAGTCATTCGCGTCAGTCGGGCTTGGATAATTTTTTAATTTATAAGCATTTTTCATGTTAATATTTTTAGTTATATTATATTTATGTCGTTCAGCCTGTGCCTTTGTATAATAATTTGATAAATCAATATCCAGTTCTTGAGATACACCAAAGATAGAACCATCTTTACCAACATAAGTCATTTATATTAGATTAAAAATAATATCAGAAATTTTTTTATTTTTGTTGAGTTGAAATAACACATAAAGACATAATTGACCACAACACTTGGAATTTAATTCTTGGACTTGAAATGTTTGATAAACACCATTCTGTAAGAATTTTATGACTTCAACAGGTGGTGGAAGACCAAAACTATCAAAATAATATTTGTCTTGACTATTAAAAATACAAACCCAATGAGAACCGTTCCCATTATTATCTTCTAAGTTCATAATAATATTCTTTGTATGTTTCGGCACATTTGTTAATTCATCTCTCATACAAATAACCACATTATGAATTTTTAATTTCTTACAATATTTGACAAGTTGTAAATTTGATGTTGTATTCTTTCCAAATTCTTTCAACCACTCATCAATGCTCATTTATTTTATTAGAAAGATATAATCCATTACCTCCTTTCGTTAATTTTACACCTGCTTGTGCTATAGAAGAAAGCATATCTCCAACTAAACAATCTCGCTTTATCAGGCAGAACTTCAAGTTTTTCAGCAAAATCTACAATTACACCACTTCCACTAATTTGTTTCTCCAACTCTTTGTTATGTCTTTCCAATTCTTTTTGAGCCTGGAGTTGAGCCTTCCTTTCGTTGGCAGTTTTCACCGCTGTTGAAATACCACCCGTCAATGCTCCAACCGCACTTAAACGAGCAAATAAAGGAATTAGAAATGGGAGAAATCCTCCACTCGTCTCTCTTATTGAATATTTTTTCAACATTGGTTTTGTCATTTTAATTTTAAGTGAGCCAGTGTCATTCAAGATTTTAACCTGTTCTCTTGTGAGCAAAACATCAATTCTTACTGCTCCTTTTCTCTGAATTGTATTAACGTTAATCGTACAAGGCTTTTGATTTTGAACACAAGATGATAGTTTATGAAGATTGATTTGATTAACATATACCCCAGTTGGTACTTTGCCACTCATTTATTTAACAAAAAATTATGTGAGACTAATCATCACACCATTATCTGTATTAATCTGCAATTCTGTTTCTTCCAAAAGCAAACAATATGTATCAACTTCTTCACTCTCTCCTCTTTCAATGTATAGGGAAGTATCCACTCGATTAGACTTTATAGTTTCCTTTTGAGCGCTCAGGTCAAACGCATTGATTGTATACAAACTTTTAAATGCTGTCACATCCAAAATAGGTTCTTTATTTCCATTACTTTCACACACCTTTTGATAAGACTTGTATGCTTCAGCAAAATCATTTTTTTCCCAATTAATTTCCAATCTATCTCGTGGATAAAATGTTCCATCTAGAGAAACGCGAAGTTGTTTCACCTTAGCATTATCACTCAATGCATTATTCTTATCAGTCGCAGTATCACCGTCTGGCTTTTTAAAAATGATCCACAGATATCGTGGCTTTCCTTCCAGAACACCCAAATTCCACGTGAGTAGGGTGGATTTACTGGTTCTGGCTCACTTTTCCCCATGTAAATGAATGGGGGATTTTCAGCGATTCCCTTTTTTTTTCCCTAAAAATAAACCCCCTTTTTATCCGTTTTTCCCTGCTGTGCAGGGGTTTGGCTTTTTGTGAGGCAATGTTTTATGGCCAGATGCCCTTCCTGACACCAACCCTGGTCGCCTCTTACGACACACAGGGATATAGTACACCTATTCTTACCGGGGCATACACCAGGACCAGTACACTGGCACTCATTTTGCCGACCTCGGAAGGATGACAGGCTGAGTCAACCCCCTGGTGTTAATTCAGCAGCCAACAGGTCTTGAACTCAGGACACTGGGATCCCAAGCCACCACCCTAACCACTAAGCCAACACCAGGCTTAGTCAACACCAGGCTTTGTATATATATAACCAGGCTATCCCAAGGTATATATATTTGTTTCCCCTTTTAACCTGGAGGTTGAACCTCATTGAATTGAACAGCTCACTCATTGAACCTATAAAGATTTGTTCATTCTCAAATTCCTTCAATAGTTTAATTTTCTTTGCACAATAATCCCCATCTAAAATATTGACAAACAAAACATTTGAATCTTAATATTTTTTAAGATACCCCTTTTGTGCCATTACGAAATGATAAACTTCTCTTAATGCTCTTGTTTGACCACCTCCTGAGCCACATATCATTTTGAGATTATAGTAAATTGTTTTTTCATTGTTCAATTGATAACCATCAAAGTTTTCAGTCCATTCAAGGATATTCATTTTTTTCTTTACATCCTCTAACTTACTACTATTTAAATTGATTCGCTTATTTGTTTTATTTACCTTTGTTTTAGTTATTTTTCCAATAAGACTTATTTGATATTTTTCACATTCATTATGTTTTCCATTTATATACCAAGACTGAGATTTTCTCCACTCTTTAGTTTGATTAATACTTGGTTTGACCATTTATATATTGCGAAAAAACGCGGCGGTAGCCCTTAAAAAACCCTAACCCATCTTCCCATCGTTAAAAGACAATCTATTTT
>NW_028223507.1:0-9000 GCF_056783735.1 Eptatretus burgeri
GGTGTTCATGTTCATGTTCGGTGTTCATGTTCGGTGTTCATGTTCATGTTCGGTGTTCATGTTCATGTTCGGTGTTCATGTTCATGTTCATGTTCATGTTCATGTTCATGTTTGGTGTTCATGTTCGGTGTTCATGTTCATGTTCGGTGTTCGTGTTCATGTTCATGTTTGGTGTTCATGTTCGGTGTTCATGTTCATGTTCGGTGTTCGTGTTCATGTTCATGTTCGGTGTTCATGCTCGGTGTTCATGCTCGGTTTTCATGTTCATGTTCGGTGTTCATGTTCATGTTCGGTGTTCATGTTCATGTTCGGTGTTCATGTTCGGTGTTCATGTTCATGTTCGGTGTTCATGTTCGGTGTTCATGTTCAGTGTTCATGTTCATGTTCGGTGTTCATGTTCATGTTCGGTGTTCATGTTCATGTTCAGTGTTCATGTTCATGTTCATGTTCGGTGTTCATGTTCATGTTCAGTGTTCATGTTCGGTGTTCTTGTTCATATTCGGTGTTCATGTTCATGTTCATGTTCAGTGTTCATGTTCGGTGTTCTTGTTCATATTCGGTGTTCATGTTCATGTTCATATTCGGTGTTCATGTTCATGTTCATGTTCGGTGTTCATGTTCATGTTCGGTGTTCATTTTCATGTTCATGTTCGGTGTTCATTTTCATGTTCGGTGTTCATGTTCATGTTCAGTGTTCATGTTCATGTTCATGTTCGGTGTTCATGTTCATGCTCAGTGTTCATGTTCATGTTCGGTGTTCATGTTCATGTTCATGTTCATGTTCGGTGTTCATGTTCATGTTCGGTGTTCATGTTCATGTTCATGTTCAGTGTTCATGTTCATGTTCATGTTCGGTGTTCATGTTCATGCTCAGTGTTCATGTTCATGTTCGGTGTTCATGTTCATGTTCATGTTCATGCTCAGTGTTCATGTTCATGTTCGGTGTTCATGTTCGGTATTCATGTTCATGTTCGGTGTTCTTGTTGGGTGTTCATGTTTGGTGTTCATGTTCTGATGATTCTTTTTTGTTTGTATGCAACACAAGGCCAGCACTATTGAGTGGGCTGCCATTACTGCTGCCGTTTTAGGCAATAATTTGTAAATAGTTCAGGGTGCCGGTGATAGCTCGCCTCCTCTTCACGAATGATCCCATGAAATCTTTAACTTCCACCAAGTAATGCCGGCAGATGTGATGCCCATTTTATCGTCCATCCAAGAGATGGCACACACAATGATTAATCACCCTGCCTGTGAAACACCGGGATGACAGTTTACAGCTGGGTCAGGATTCGACCCCAAGTTAGACAGCTTCAAGGCGAGTGTCCTGCATACCTTGAGGACATCTTGTCAGCCCATGCTCATGATGAAGAGACAACAGTGGACACATCGAAGAAGAAAGATAAAGAGACAAGGAGCTGATACTCTAGGTCCCCTGCCTTTTGGGTGGTATGAGGAATAGATCTGTGTAATATGAAAGGTAAATCTTCAACGTTTTAAAAAAAAACTTCAAGTACACAAGCCAAGTTACCGAGACGGTTGCCATGGCAACATTATTTAGCCAATCACAGCCGTTATCGAATCAGGTTGGCATAATTTCATGAGGAATAGATATCCGCAATTTGAAAGCTCAATGTTCAACGTTTTTTTTTTTTTAAAGTCGAGTACACAAATGTACTTGGACAGATGATCAGTCAGTCGGTCGGTGGGACAGAGTGATGTCGGACTAAGTAACATCCCCCCCTCCTCCATCCTCCTCCAAAAATGAAAGACGGTATAAATGAGATGATTGTGATGGAAAATGACATGGAAGAGAATGGGATATAAAGGAAACAGGTGGACGTCATTGAAAATGATAAAGGAGAAGTTGGACGTGACGTATAATGATGAAGTGAAGGATGAGCTTGGGTGGTCTTACCAGCAGGCGGTGCCACCAATCCACATTTGGGACTAGTATCTCTGTTTAAAACACAATATTGTGCAGCATGATATTCTGTTCTCTGCCGCATTGTCTCACGCTATCTATAGCTGCACAGTTTGTGAAACAAAGGTATTTACTCAATATGGGAGCTAGATTTAATCTATACTAATAAAAAGCAATGTGTGTACGTGTGTGTCAGTGTGTCCCCTCCATAATTCCAAAACCATAAAACCTAGCAGCCTGAAACTTTGCATGCATACAAAGAAAAAAAATTACATGAAAAAAAAAATCACATTCCCCATGGGACAGGAGCCAAGTTTCAATCTATGGTGAAAATTTCGTGTCAATCTGACAAGCTGTTTCAGAGAAAAGAGGAAAAACAAAATGCAGACACAGACGTTCAACGTACGCACATACGCGATCGAATGCTTAACCCCACTTTCCACTTCGTGAGCACTGGCTAATTACTGAAAAAGGCATCTAAAAGGTCGTATGGAGCTTGCGAAAAAAATAAATAATTAACATCTCAATTATATTACACACATGTGGAGAAAGGTTTTGTGGTGAGACGAGACAAAATTGAACTTTTTGGTCTAAATTCAAAGCATTACGTCTGGCGCAAGACGAACACTGCACATCAATCACTCAGTGAACAAAATCCCTACTGTCAAAGAGGGTGGTGTCAGCATCATGTTATTTGGCTACTTTCATCACCAGGGACTGGCAAGCTTGGCGCAAAAGAAGGGACAATGGATGGTTCAAAGTAGAGGAGGATCCTTGATGAAAACCTCCTTGAGTCAGCCATGAATCTGAAACTGGGGAGGAGATTCACATTTCAGCAGGACAATGATCCGAAGCGCAATGATAAAGCCACACTGGAGTGGCTGATTAAGAAGAAAATAAATGTTCTTGAGTGGCCTAGTCAAAGTCCTGACTTGAACTCCAACTGAACATTTATGGCGAGACTTGAAGATTGCAGACCATCGACGATCCCCATCAAACTTGGCAGAACTGGAGCGATTTTCACGTGTGGATGTGGTGGTCCTGAAATTGGAGCAAATTAACTCAGTGTTGACGTCAAAAGAACTGAGCTGTACAAATATTGATTTACGTGTCACATAGCATTAGTCTCCTATCCATTTTGAGATGAAACATGAATGAATGGGGTGCTTTTCATCGAAGTTAGGTCAAATTATGTGATTTTCGGAAATGGACAAATAATTTGGATGGGTATATCATTCAAATGTAAATATTTCATAGACCGTACAAGAAATATTGAGTCCAACAGGGCTGAATGTGTTCCTGAGATGTCCCTTTTTCAAATGAGATCTGCTGAAGTTTCGTGTGCAGCTGATTGATTAAACTCTATGAAATAAGGCCTTAAACTGAGGTCTACCACTGGCCTATAACACAGCACACAGCTGCACAGGTTCTATTTTATAAACATTTTCAGTGTTTGTTTGCGTGTTTGTACTTTATTCTTTCACAGCTGAACCGCATCACCAAGAGGCCCCAAATTTTGGGTGTAAGTACTCCAGAATCTTGGCAAAGTTTTAACCTACCATGTGTGTTTTGAAGCCAACAAAGGCCGTCATAATGTGTATATTGGGATGTGGGGTCAGGCAGTGCTGCCGCAGGCACAAGGCACCGACCATGAAGTCAATAATATCTCCATAGCTTTTACCACCAATGGTAGCTCTAAGAAGTGCCGTGACATTGCATGCCAGTAATATGACTGCAGTGCAGAAATAAATAAGTGAGCACAATATACGACCGAACAAGAAGGTATATACAGAATTGTGCTTCTACATGGAAAACAGCATCCTGGTTGCCATGGCAACCACTTTAGATGACGAACGTATGTTCGGTACAAATGTTCGGTGACGAACCCCTAACACGTCATCATACGGTGTAATTTTAAAGCAATATATGTATTTGTATATTGTAATCAGTAAACTAGTACACATATTAAATGAATGGCAAGCATCTAGTATAAACAGGCGAGCATTGGGTGGCTTTGACACCATCTTAGGTTGAAATTTAATTTTTTTTTTAAAAATCATCTGTTAATTTCAACTTCACTACACCAATAGTGTACCCCAAAGGAACCTCCATGCCAAATATCAGCATCCTAGTACACATATTAATGAATGGCAAGCTTCTAAATAACTTGCCCCAAAAACTTTAACGTTGATGTGCTACAAAAAAGTTAAGTTCAAAACACGTCAAAAATTTAAAACATTTGAAATTATTTTTTAATTTCAACCTCACTACATCAATAATATACCCAAAGGAACCTCCATGCCAAATATCAGCATCCTGGTACACATATTAAATGAATGGCAAGCTTCTAAATAACTTGCACCAAAAACATTAACATTTTCACGCTGACGCTCATGCTCATGCCGGGGGTATCGCTACAGCTCTTTGTTCTGCGAACAGGCGAGCTGAAAGATCACACTCATTCCCCATGAGGGATACTTGCTATGTGCCAAGTTTCAAATTTTTTCTTTGGTGCAGTTTCAGAGATACAGAGATCCAAAGTTTTTCCGTTTTTCCAATATGGCTGCCACACCATTGACCTATGACGTCATAATTATCATTGAAACATTCTACATGAGTAGTCGCACCAATGGTGAAAAATTTGTTTAATCCGCCAAGCAGTTGTGGAGAAAAACAAGAAAGTTCTGTGCGGACAAACAAACAGACAGATAGACAGACAAACAGACAAACGGACCCAAATGCAATATCCTCTCCGAATCCTTCGGCGAGGGTAACAAGAAAAAGAGCAAACAGAGATTGCAGACCCTCGCCGCCAGGCCTTTTTGTGTGGTGTTTGTGGAGTTTTGTGTGGTGTATTTTGTGTGTTGTTTGTGTACTGGTGGATTACATCATTAAGAAGAGACAGAATTAGAACTGCCACTTTATAACTGCTGGCAGTAATGGCCGAGTACCAAGACGTCCTGCTTTGATGCAACCCCACTTTGATCGGACACCTTCCCTGGCCCATGATGTTTTTTTTAAATTATTACTCAATTGAATTCAGAATGGGATTAAAATAAATACAACTCAAATCAAATGGAAGACCAAATAGGGACAGTTCTGCATTGGAGTAATCAGTAGGAACCCAAACAAGCAAAAAGAAAAGATGAAGTCATCAGGAGGAATCTGGATAAGATTCACATTTCAGATGTTACTCCTCAACCCTCAATCTCATCCAGGCACAGCTAAGTGAGCCTTATTCAAAAAAACAAAACCCCCCAAAAAACCCCAAATCTAAAAATCAAATAATTCTGACTGCCAGTCCATGTGCCCGATGAAGTTGAAATTTAAAACATGTATTCCATATCACTACGAGATTACAATTGTGAAGTTTCACATCAATTGATTAAACAGTTCCAGAGAATTTCAAAAATATTTTCTTATCTCCAATATGGCTACTAAACTATGAGACATCAATTATTCCTGAATGACCTTGTACAGGCATGTTTTGGGGAACATTTGTGTGAAGTTTCTCCTCTATCTGTCCAGCCATTCTGGAAAAGAAGATTGTTATATGTTTTAGGGTAAATCCAACATGGCTGCCAAACCATGTGACCAATGACAACATATGTGTGAACCTTTTGTTCCTCATGGATAGGCGGTCATATGTGTAAAGTTTCGCCTCAATCTGTGCAGCAATTTCGGAGAAGACTTTTGAAGGTTAAAAAAAAAAAACAATATGGCTGCTGAATCATGTGACCAATGACATCATCAAAAAAATTTCTGTGCACCATTTTATCCCTAGATGACCATCAAAAATGTTCATACTGATCAGATGTAGCATTCTACATATGTAGTTATGACATCATAATGAAGGCACCTACGATGTCGTAAAAAAAAAAACACTCATTTCCTATGAGGAGCACTTGCTACATGCCAAGTTTAAATTTTTTTCCTTCGTACGGTTTCAGAGATACAGAGGTCCAAAGTTGTTCCATTTTTCCAGCATGTCTACTACACCACATGACCCATGATGTCATAATTATCATCAAACAAAGTTCAGATATTAAAAATTTCAAATAACTATAAAAATGATGAAACACACATTGAGCTTCTAGTTATAGTTTGGGGAAAAATTCACATTATGCTTATATCAAAAATTTATCAAGATTAATCACGCCAGAAGTATTCACTAGAACAAATAAAACATATCCCTGGAAGAGATGTCTCAACTTCTTTCATATGAAAGAACGATTAAATCAACATTCAAAATACTGTAGTAATCATAAATCAACCGTAATTAATATTGTTGCGGGCCAGCGGGGTCGGTTGAGAAGACCACTAGATGGGGGAAGCTAGGCCGATTCCCACCAGACTCCCCGGAGTTGTAGGCCGTCGCCCACGGATAATTCCGTGACGTGGCGGGTCGCTTAACCGACCGTGGACGCCAATGACTCAACCGCGTGACCCAGGGTCCTCCCGTCTATGGAATCGGGTTACCTAATTAACCACGTGGTTTAATTACCGGGGAACCATGCCCTCGGTACGCCTTGTCCGAACCGGATCGTATCACTTTTCCGGATCGGATGCAGCCAAGCGACATTGCCAAGGACGTACCAGCTCGAAGGAACAGATCGTTGGGAATAAAGACCCGGCTAAACTTGGATTCGGACCACGCTGGTCCAATGGGGGAAAAGCCAAAGGCGAGCTGGGAACATTCCTCATAACAATTATTTATTAACAGCAAGCGAGGAAAAGTATGTGGTTCGACAAAGATTTATTGGGTATGTAACGCAGGGGAAGAGGAGAGAGGTGTGGGGTGCGGCAATAATACAAGCAACTTACGAAAGCAGACACAGTGCAGACTTTACACGAGATTAATAACAGTTACAACAATAATGCTCTTCTACAGGCTTACTTAACAGACAGGCGCCAGCACACTCGGACACACACACAGAAAAAGAAACCCAATGAAAAGGGACTTTTGCAGCCAGGGAGGGAGGGGAGTTGAGGTTATGCTGTCGGTACCTGGGCGTTTCGGGGGAGGGGATGCTCCGTGGTGCGGTACCCGACAATAGTCGCGTTGTCTCTGGCCCATGCTGCACGTGTGGAGATCGTGTTCCGAAGGAGGAGCTTGAGTCGAGAAGGGCGGAGTCCAGAGGGCGAGGGTGGAGCAGTAGGCGGGACCAGGTAGGAGGTGGTTCGGCGAGTCGAGATGTGGGCGGAGTCGAGAAGCAGGAACACACTGCGTGAAAACACCACTCAACAACAAACTTCAATTCCCTAGACGGAGGAATTTATCCATCTTTTATAGAGCCCAAAGCTCAAGGGAGGGGCCATGCTGAATCCAACGTCATCGCCCGCATCGGGCGTTCCGACTGGCTCTGACCCCTCACGTGGTCTGCCAGCTTGGGCCGGGTTTCGAGTAGACGCGTTGGTGAACCCCGCCCACGTACATGACTCGCCACACCTGTCGGGTTTCGGGTTCACCCAGAAAACGAGACTGCGGATACAGCGGATACAGTGCATCCTTTATGGCGGCGCGGCAGTTTTGCCCACCTTACCGCCAAAGCGTACGTGACTCGCCGCACATGTCTGGTTTCGGGTAGACGTTGATGCACGGTTATGGTAGACGAGACGAGACGAGGGGCAAAGCAGGCAGATTTACCTCAGAAAATAAAATAAAAAGAGTGGGGATGAAATAAAAGGGGAAAATGATTTAATAATCCTAACTATTAGACCATCGCAACGCACTCTCGTTTCCCCACTAAACAAAAGGAAGGGGTCTATCTGCACATATATTAATGGCATAACTGTCTCGGGACACCTATCTGTTGTATGCATGCGGTTCCGAGAACTGCAACAATATACCAAAAGTAAGAAAGAAGATATCATTCAAAGATTACAACAAATCTAACAAACATCCATTTGTGATATGTGCTGATTTTGAAAGTATCCTTGAAAAGATAGATACTGTTTCTCCAAATCCAAATAAATCATGCACAAATAAATATCAAAAACATACTCCTTGTGGTTTCTGTTATTATATCAAATCATCTGTTGGTGATAAATACAACAAGTTAGATCTTTATAGAGGAGAAGATGCCTCAGAGGAGTTTGTAAGACGATTGGAAAAATACTGTATCAGACGAAGAGAAATAATGGTTAAAACCTATAAACCAATGTCATTAACAAAGGGAGAGAAAAGGATATTTAGGAAGAACAGTACCTGTCATATTTGAGAGGAGAAAATTGAGGGAGAGGTCAAAGTTAGGATCATTGTCATCTTACTGGTAAATATAGAGGTCCAGCTCATTCTTGTTGTAATCTTAATTACAAGCCCCCAAACTTTATTCCTGTCTTTCTTCACAACAACGCTCACTATGACACACATCTATTTATAAATGAACTTTCAAAGACATCTGGAGATATTTCTGCCATTCCTAACACAGATCAAAAATATATCTCATTCACAAAAACAATTCATACATCCCCCAAAACCCATATCAGATTTCTTGACACATTGAAGTTTATGGCAAGTCCATTATATAACTTAGCATCAAATATTAAAAATTTTCCAAATCTTAAATCACATTTCTCAAATCAAGAAGAGATTTATCTCTTATCACAAAAGGGAATATATCCTTATGACTATAAGGATTCATTTGAGAGGTTTAAAGAAACACAACTTCCTTCAAGGGAAAGTTTCTCTCGCAAGTTGAATAAAACTCATATTTCCGATAGAGATTGTACACAAGTTAAAAGGTTTTGGAGAAGTTTAATACAAAGAATCTTGGAGAATATCACGATTTGTATCTTAAAACTGACATATTATTATTGACTGATGTGTTTGAGAATTTTAGAACAGTCTATCATAATAAAAATTATTATGGATTAGACCCTGCTCACGATTACATAGCCCGGGGTTTGGCTTGGCGTGCCACGTTAAAAATGACAAAACAAATTTGGAATTAATCAGTGATATAGATATGCCTTTAATGATAAAGAAGGCAAAAAAAGGAGGAATATCTCAAATATGTTCCAAGAGATATGCTAAAGCAAATAACAAATATCTTCCTGATTATAATAAGAATGAGGAC
>NW_028223508.1:0-9000 GCF_056783735.1 Eptatretus burgeri
CATCCGGCCATAAAACATTGCCTCACAAAAAGCCAAACCCCTGCACAGCAGGGAAAAACGGATAAAAAGGGGGTTTATTTTTAGGGGAAAAAAAAGGGAATCGCTGAAAATCCCCCATTCATTTACATGGGGAAAAGTGAGCCAGAACCAGTATATCCACCCTACTGACAGCTACTACACAAGAGGGAGACATTCTTCTTGTAATTGTATTTATCTTAGTCAATCGTACTTTCAACTTCCTCGTCGTTCCATCAGAAACAATGCTAATACTTTTATTTTATTCAAGTTAAATTCAATAGATATCAATAATTTTTGGAGAGATAATTGTTCTACATTATGTAGTAAAAATAAATTTGAGGATTACATGAAGCACACGACTGAAAAATATAAATATATTGTTGTGAAACAAGATGAGATATTAAGGGATATATTTTTTGTTTTATAAACAATTACATATATAAATGACAACTATTATTGTAAATCTTGTGGGTAAATCTGCTTCTGGAAAAAACTTTCATAAATCAAGGTTCTTGTGAAGTACAAATGAGAATATTGTAAATTTACTTAAAAAACACCCCGTGATACGCATTGTATCAACAACTAGACCAATAAGACCTGGAGAAGTAAAAGGTGAAGATTATCACTATATTTCAGTGGAGGAACATATGCGATTGAGGAATGAAGGTCAAATATTTGAGGAGGTTTCTCTTGGTACAACAAAATATTCACATTGTAAGAGTGAGTTAAGGAAACTAAAATCTGGTGGTCTTGGGATATCAGAAACGAATCCAGAAGGAACGAGACAAATTATTAAACATCTGAGCGGAGTGAAGATTTTATCATTCGGTTTTGATGTTGATGAAGAAAAGCAGAGATGCAAGTATAAGTGAAGAAGAAATTACAACTCGCATTAATGTTAAGAAAGAATTTGATGAAATATTTAAAGAAAAGGATTTATTTGAACACATCCACTTGAATGATGAAGAAAAGGAAAATTTCCCTGTTGATCTTTACAATTCATTAAATGATATTTTACAAGAAATGAATGGATGCAAAAGAAAGAGCAAGAATAATTAAGGAACATCAAGAGTTGGTTTCAAAAGTTGTAAAACAACAGGAAGACAGAAAGAAGAAACGCAGACAGAAACTAACGGGCGAAGAAGCATTTGAAAGAAAACAAGATAAATTTTTTAAACCACTTTTATAAACTTCCCAAGAAAAAATGAAAGATGTTTCCACAGTTCCCACAGTAGAATATACTCCTAAAAACTTCAAATGTTAAAAGATTTTGATCAAATGACGGAGGAAGAATTAGAGCATTTAGGAGAATTAAAGGTATATGATGATGAAGGTTTATTTCAACAACTGGAAGAGATTAATCGACCCCCTGCTTATATTTTGAATGCTCTTCAAAACAATGAATATTCAGCGGATTCAAAAACCAAAGCAGGACTCATTCCAACAGAACAACCAGCAATATTTCATCTTGTTCAAGAAAAGGTATTGATATTTAATGATGAATTAAGGTTCTTGGGTTCTGCTCAACCCCCTGTTAAACTAACTCCGAGATTAATGTTTCTTCTCACAAAAGATGGAAGACAAGGTTCAACTGTGAGGGATGAATCAAAGTATATTGATAAACCATTGGATATGAAAAATAATGATGATAGAGTATATATTGATCTGCTGAACACTCCAAATTATAGGGTTAGTATTTCTAGTAAAAGTAGGAAAAATGAGAAGGAGAAACACATTATTCAGGCTTTAAGTATCCTTGGTTCAGGTATTAGTTTTCTTCCAAATGACCCATCGCAATTAGTTAATAGACTGTTATTGTTGTTAGGTAGTAAGAAGGCTGGAAATAACAATTATTTTAATGAAGCATCAGCCATTTTAGACCAGTTGATGAACATGAAAATAATTAATAAATCTCAATATAAAGACATTTTATCTCATATTAAATAAGATGAGAAGCACAATCCTGAGTTTTAATTTCACAACAAGCGACCACACATCTTCATTCCCATACCCACTACAACTTGACCCAACAAAAGAATATGAGGCATCTTTATTGTCCATGGAAACTTATAATACCTTATTTAATATAACAGATAAAAATGACAAGTTTAGTTATAATCCCGGAAGTGGATACAAAACGATAACAGTCTCACCCGGAGCATATGAGATTTCTCAAATATCTTCCGAAATTGCTCGTCTTATGAAAGAACATGGTGATGAACCAAAAAATATTGTTATAGACATTCAAAAACATACTTCAAAATCAACGATTAGAGTTAAAAACAACTACAAGGTTGATTTCACAATTGATATAATTCATTTAGAGAGTTATTCGGTTTCTCCTCAAAAAAGATTGAAACTAATGGGACGTTTTACAGTGATAATGTCATTCAAATATCCTCAGGAATAAATTCGGTGTTAATTCACTGTGATTTGATTGATGGTGCTTATAATGATGGAAAAAAAAACAAATACAACATTTTCATTCAGCGCATACTCAATCACAATTGGTTATAAATTCAATATGGAACCCAAAAATTTGGTTTATCTCCCTGTGTCAGGAAAAACCATACACAGAGTAAATTTTAGGATAACCGACCAAGATAATCGTATGATTTCTTTTAATGGAGAAGTTATATCCATCAGAATTCATCTACGTGAAGTTTTCCAATAAATAAATACGATGGTTATTGTGAGGAAACAAGAGTTGGGAAAATATAAAATAATTACAGGGGATGGGATGTTCCTTTCCCCATACTACAAGGGTGAAGGTATGTATCTTGGTCGAGGATACTATAAACCTAAGAGACAAAGGGGTGTTCGACATCAATTTAAAGGAGATGGGATAATTGATACTCTCATGGTATTGGTTCAACTATTCTTAAACATAAAAGATCTAATTGGTTCAACTGCTTCTGCTGTGGAAAATGTAGCAGGTGCTGTAAAGAGCATAAAAGATGCCCAGAAGGAATCTCATAAATTACAAGCAATAAAAGAAATTAAGAAAGGCAAAACTCAGTTGTCCCCCCAAGAACGACAGAAAAAAATTCGAATACTTGGATCAGAGTTTCAAAAGTTTTAACATCTTTTTTTCCTAAATAAATACAAGTATGGAAGCAATTGATAGTATCTATGATTTGGATGATACTATTATTATCTCAAACTCCACTAAAAAAGAAGATTACTTCAAGGGAAATGCAACAACTGGAACAGACTGGAATACGAATGGTACAAAACGTTTTGAAATAAATAATCAACAAACCTATTTGAATCTCTCCGAAAGTTTCTTGTTGTGTAAATTTAAATTCACTAAAGCTGGGAATAACACAAACGCTGCACTTATAAATGATTTCTTCTGGAAAATGTTTGATAGTGTGGGTTTGTATATTGGAACATATTTTTGGAATATTGGAAGCGGTTGATTATGTCTCTGCTGCATCTGAAATGATGAAATTTACACTCTATACATTCAGTGATAGAATGGGAAAGGGGTCTGTCGAAGGTTTTATTCCTGATATGTCAACGGGAACAAACACAGACCCTGGATATACTCAAAGGAAAGGAGCGTATAATGATGATACAAAAGCAGACAATAGTTTTACTGTGGCAGTTCCTCTTAAAGGTATATTTGGATTTTGTGATCATGATAAAGTTCTGTATGGTCTTTAAATTAGATTTCAACTACAAAGGAATGATAATGAAAATAGATTGCTTTTTGGTGTTGGTAATGCTTTTGGTGATCAGAATAAATTTGTAATTGAGGAAATGAGTTGGTATATCAGTGAATATACTCCTAATCTTAAAACAGAAGAGATGTTGCATAGAAGACTTAACTCAAAGAAACCACTCAGTGTATCATACCTCAAAAGAAGATGTCAACACGTTAAACTCAACCAAACTACTTACACGTGGAATTTGGGTGTTCTGGAAGGAAAGCCACGATATCTGTGGATCATTTTTAAAAAGCCAGATGGTGATACTGCGACTGATAAGAATAATGCATTGAGTGATAATGCTAAGGTGAAACAACTTCGCGTTTCTCTAGATGGAACATTTTATCCAGGAGATAGATTGGAAATTAATTGGGAAAAAAATGATTTTGCTGAAGCATACAAGTCTTACCAAAAGGTGTGTGAAAGTAATGGAAATAAAGAACCTATTTTGGATATGACAGCATTTAAAAGTTTGCATACAATCTATGCGTTTGACCTGAGCGCTCAAAAGGAAACTATAAAGTCTAATCGAGTGGATACTTCCCTATACATTGAAAGAGGAGAGAGTGAAGAAGTTGATACATATTGTTTGCTTTTGGAAGAAACAGAATTACAGATTAATACAGATAATGGTGTGATGATGAGTCTCACATAATTTTTTGTTAAATAAATGAGTGGCAAAGTACCAACTGGGGTATATGTTAATCAAATCAATCTTCATAAACGATCATCTTGTGTTCAAAATCAAAAGCCTTGTACGATTAACGTTAATACAATTCAGAGAAAAGGAGCAGTAAGAATTGATGTTTTGCTCACAAGAGAACAGGTTAAAATCTTGAATGACACTGGCTCACTTAAAATTAAAATGACAAAACCAATGTTGAAAAAATATTCAATAAGAGAGACGAGTGGAGGATTTCTCCCATTTCTAATTCCTTTATTTGCTGGTTTAAGTGCGGTTGGAGCATTGACGGGTGGTATTTCAACAGCGGTGAAAACTGCCAACGAAAGGAAGGCTCAACTCCAGGCTCAAAAATAATTGGAAAGAGATAACAAAGAGTTGGAGAAACAAATTAGTGGAAGTGGTGTAATTGTAGATTTTGCTGAAAAACTTGAAGGTCTGCCTGATAAAGCGAGATTGTTGGTTGGAGATATGGTTTCTTCTATAGCACAAGCAGGTGTAAAATTAACGAAAAGAGGTAATGGATTATATCTTTCTCATAAATAAATGAGCATTGATGAGTGGTTTAAAGAATTTGGAAAGAATACAACATCAAATTTACAACTTGTCAAATATTCTAAGAAATTAAAAATTCACAATGTGGTTATTTGTATGAGAGATGAATTAACAAATGTGCTGAAACATACAAAGAATATTATTATTAACTTAGAAGATAATAATGGGAACGGTTCTCATTGGGTTTGTATTTTTAATAGTCAAGACAAATATTATTTTGATAGTTTTGGTCTTCCACCACCTGTTGAAGTCATAAAATTATTACAGAATGGTGTTTATCAAACATTTCAAGTCCAAGAATTAAATTCCAAGTGTTGTGGTCAATTATGTCTGTATGTGTTATTTCAACTCAACAAAAATAAAACATTTTATGATATTATTTTTAATCTAATAAAAATGACTTATGTTGGTAAAGATGGTTCTATCTTTGGTGTATCCCAAGAACTGGATATCGATTTATCAAATTATTACACAAAGGCACAGGTTGAACGGCATAAATATAATATAACCAAAAATATTAACACGAAAAATGCTTATAAATTAAAAAAATTATCCAAGCCCGACTGACGCGAATGACTTGATGAGATTAAGCGATTTATCACAATATATATCCTTAAATAAAACGGCCGTGTATTCCAAAGATACAGAAGTGTTGATATTATCTCCAGGTCATACAGAATTCACAGTTCGAATTAAAATAAATTTTTATAAAGAAGGGCGTATCGTTTGTATGAGAATAGAACAATGGGGGTATGATATGAATGATTTAGGGCATAATTGGTCATTTAAAATTAACCTCGAAGACCTGGTACAATTAAATCAGTCTCGTAAGGAAGAATATTATCCACTTGGTATCGAGAATGAGTTTTGTGGGGCCACGATTCGTAAACAACAAATAAAAGAATTTAATAAGGGTAAATATAATAATGGTTTTGCCCTTGTTTATATCATGAAAACAGAAAAAAACAGGATTATATATAATAAGTAAGGAAATACAAAATGATTTAAATATGGGAAGATGGGGAGGTGTTTCGTGCCATAATATTATTCTAACATATATTTCTAATACATAAATGACAGCAAGAAGGCTTCAAGAAAATTATCATTTCTGTGTCCAAGCATACCTTCAAGAAAAGGGTATTCGGTATTTTAATAAATATGTTCTACAACATAAGAATGAGGTATTTTCAATAAAAGATTGGCATTATGCTGATGTTGATAAACCGACAACTTTAGATTTAATTAGAATGTTAAATAATGAAAAAATTCTGAAGTTAAGAAAAGGTAAGGCTCTTTTAGAAATTCAAAAGAAATTTTATTGGTTTCCTGTTGTAAAAAAAATTATTTTGGATCCAGGAATAACAAGAAATCCTGATGAATATATGTATGATATTCTATGGGGTGTAAGCGATTCAAGGATCATAAGGGATGAGGAAGGAGTTGAAGAAGAGAGGGAAGAGGAGGAAAAGGAGAAGAGAGAGAAGGAGGAGAGGGAGAAGAAAGAGAAGGAGGAAAAAGAGAAGAGAGAGAAGGAGGAGAGGGAGAAGAGAGAGAAGGAGAGGGAGGAGAGAGAGTAGGAGGAAAAAGAGAAGAGAGAGATGGAGGAGAGAGAGAAGAGAGAGAGAGGGAGGAAAGAGAGAAGAGAGAGAGAAGGAGAGGGAGGAAAGAGCGAGACAAAATAAATATCAAAATATGGAAACCAGTGAGATTAAAAAAAGATTAGTGGTATTACAGAAAATAACTCAACCCACCGAGGAAGAAAACAAAGAATTGACAAGTCTATTTGAAATACTTTCGACAAGACTATTGACATCGACAATATATTTATTTTAATTCAAGTTTTTCATTTTTTTTTCTTAAATAAATGGAGGAGAGAGTGAAAGCATTTCTAAGGATTCTTTGTTTTAAAAATTAAGATTCAAATGTGCATGTTGGAAACTAAAAAGGTTTTTGCACTCTGCAGGAATTTTTCTCATAAATAAATGAGTTATTGTCTCAAATGTAAAAAGAAAACTAATACTAAAAATATTCCATATATTAAAAGTAAAAATAACAGGGTTATACAAAAAGGTATATGTTCGGTGTGTGGTTCAAAAAAAAATCAATTTATCTCCAAACACAAACGAGGAGATATACAAAAGTTTTTATCAGGAAGTAAATTTACAACTACTGGAATACCAGGGGAATTACATCTTCCAGGGTATTCTTTCTGTGGTCCAGGCACAAACTTGGATAAAAGATTAGATGAGGCAGACAATCCTAAATCATGGAGTAAACCCATCAATAGAGTTGATGAAGTGTGCATGAGACACGATATTGATTATGGGAATACCACAACGTTGGAAGAAAAGCATGAAGCCGAGAGAGAAATGTTGTATAATTTGTCTCTGATACAAAATCCAACCTTGAGAGAAAAAGTTGATCGGTTCATTGTGAAGAAGTTGATCAGTACTAAATTGAAACTTGGACTTGGAAATTCAAAAAACCTATAGGCTCTAATGATGTCATTAAGACTGAAGAGCAATTAGCTGATGAATTACATAAACCATTATTCACAAAGTTTCGTAGAAGGAAAGTTTATTCCAAGGAAGTTGATTATATCTGGTCCGCTGATTTGATTGAACTGAATAATGATAAGGGGTACAAGTATGCTTTAACCGTTATTGATTTGAGGAGTAGATACGCATGGGTTGTCCCTTTAAAAAACAAAACAGGAAATACTCTTATGTTTGCCTTTCAACAGATATTTAATAAAAGTAAGAGAAAACCTAAAAAATTGTGGACTGATGAGGGTAGAGAGTTTTATAACAAGACATTTATGAATTTTCTAAAAAATAACTATTACATTATACAGTACCTTTAATGAAGGGAAGGCAGTTGTTGTTGAACGTTTTAATCGTACCTTAAAAGAGAGACTATATAAAAAATTCACACAACTCGGTTCACAACAATGGTCATCTTTTATTCAGGATATTGTGGATAAGTATAATGACACGATTCACACGTCAACAAATATGAAACCATCAGAAACATTTACAAAATTAAAATATGAAAAAGAGATTAATGTCAGAAAACCTAAGTTCAAAGTTGGTGATATCGTAAGAATATATAGGTGGAAATCTCATTTTGAAAAGGGTTATACTAAACGATGGACAAACGAACTTTTTAAAATTGTTGATGCAATAGATACAGTTCCTTGGACTTAAAAGATATATGATTTGGAAGGGGAAGAGATTTTAGGTTCATTTTATTCACAGGAGTTACAAAAGACAAAACTAAGCAGATAATACCCATGGGAGCAATGGGTTGTCCCTTCACTCCCTCCTACTATACACCGTTGTGGACACTCGAGGGCCAAGTCCGAGGTGTATAACAGTATATAATGTGTGTGCAATGGGAGCAATGGGTTGGCGCTTCACTCACTCCTACTATACACTGTTGTGGACACTCGAGGGCCAAGTCCGAGGTGTATAACAGTATATAATGTGTGTCAAGGGGTGGACGTTCTTCGATCTGTGAACCCCAAACACAGAATCCTCAACTGAATAGTCAAGGCTTAACTTTGTTTGTTGGTGTGTGTGTGTGTGTGTGTGTGTGTGTGTGTGTGTGTGTGTGTGTGTGTGTGTGTGTGTGTGTGTGTGTGTGTGTGTGTGTGTGTGTGTGTGTGTGTGTGTGTGTGTGTGTGTGTGTGTGTGTGTGTCCCAACCCTCACATTCAAAATCTCAACCCCAACCCTCACATTCAAAATCTCAACCCCAACCCTCACATTCAAAATCTCAACCCCAACTCAATCCTCGCCCAACACAATGTCTTTTTCAAAATGAGATTTCCACCTATATATATATATATATATATATATATATATATATATATATATATTTATTTTTTTTCTCTTCTTCCAATTCTGTCTTTTAAGGCTTTCAGGTTTGATGACGTAGAAAGGGGGAGGAAGCCTGCACTTTCTTCCCAGAACGAACAATGTATATTTTTTTTGTTTTTTTCTCTTCTTCCAATTCTGTCTTTTAAGGCTTT